>NW_025110259.1:0-240502 GCF_011392965.1 Frieseomelitta varia
TTTTTTTGGTTCATTAGCTTTGAACTATATTTGTTATTTGTTCCAACAATAGTATCTGAAATGACAGTGCAGTTTCCATACAGATTGGAAACTGCAGACATAGATGACGCTTTTGGAGAGAAAACTCTCGTGTTAATAGGTTATAGGTTCTAGGACGATCGACTGTGAACGATTTTCAAATTACATTGCTAGGACTGTGAAAAAAGATCGATATAGAAACGGCAAACTGTGCTGAAAGAAATCGGTATCGTCTAAGTTGAAATGATAGGTTCTTTGAAAAACCACCGATCCCTGGTTTGCAATTTTATAAAAGGCCATTATTTTCTGATGGTACGTTTCAAATGACATTTTCCACTTATGTTGGATAAGTATAAACAGTATCATTGAAATAAGTAAATCAAAGATAAAAATAATTAAAAATCAATAAATTGAAAAGGAATAAAAGATTTAATATATAGTGTTTCATACACATATAATAATTAAGAGTGTTTCCCACTTATATGTTGCACATAAAAAAGCAAAACCTCATAATATTATTCAAGTGTTAGTTTTAATTAACAAAAATATTAATTTCCTACTAATCAAATATAATAGTTATGATTTTATTTAACGAGAAAGGAGATCTTCCTCTTAGATTCATGCAAAAGTACAAAATTTCATGATATTAGTATTAACTAATAAATTTGTTACACGGTTATTTTATTATCTGATATAATATTGTATCATGAAATATAATATATTCAAAGTAAATAATAACAATTCTAAGTATTCTAAAAAAGAAATTTCTTCTCTTAGTATTAAAGATATCATTGATATCTTTTGAAGCAGAAATATTCGTCAATTTTTATCTCGTTAATTCTCTCCTTGTGAACTTTACACAGCAACCGTCAAGATAAAGCGAACGTGAAATTACATCGCGAAAAGCCATCTTTCTCAACAATAAATTACACTGCTTTGGGAAGTAATTAATGTTTCCTCCGTTCGATATCGAAAAAACCATTGTCAACGTCACGCTGGTAGAAAGTTTTTCAAGAAATTTACTGCGTACAGAGTTGAAAAGGTAACCGTTCCGCTATTTTCTCTCTCTCTCTCTCTCTCTCTCACTCTCTCTTTTTCTTAATGCTGACCGTTCTTTGAGCATTCAGTTTTCTCTCGTCAGTCCTTTTGCTCCCCTGCTTTTCTGCTCCCGGCAATGCGTAACTCCGGCTACACTGCCTGGAAATCCATTTACCGAAATACGACCACGTCGCATTCTGCAATAAATCTAACTAAAAAGGATGTTTTGAACAAACGTCCGCGTGTCTCCAAAGGATAAAGTGCACGTTTCTGAGACTTTCGATGATATAAGTCAGTATCTCATATATCAGGATATTTTTGCACATATAGTGAAAGTATAATGTTATTATCATAACAATTATTATTCTTATTATTGTTTACGTACATTTGCAATTAAAAATTGTATTATCTGTATTATATATGTATGTGTATGGATGTTTGCATTACATCTTTGTTTGCAATTAGGTTAATGTATTTTCCACACCCATTAAAAGCATTATATTTCCGTGTAATAATTTGTTTACTCTTGCTGTTTATTTTTTATAACAACTGAGAATATTCAGTATTGTAATATTAAATACGATGTTGACAAATAATTTCACTATCTCATAGAAAATCAAACAAGTCACATTTTAAAAGAGATAAATATTTAGATTTATATTATATTTAACATACTCGTTTCTGTGAATTCCTAAACAGTTTTCTTACTTTTAGTTTCATTAATTATCATCGTAACAATAATTAGCATTCGAACATTTTACATACAGAATCTAATGCCACTATATTCCTCTATATATTTAAAATTCCAAAATTTAGGAAATTTTAATAACTTTCTTCTAGATATGAAAGCCTCAGAAGACAGTTCTTCAATCATTTAATTAAAAAAATGTGTCATACAAATATCTTTCCGTTATTAAAATCGTCAATGAACAAAATAGTTTAATCACAATGTATTTGTATCATTTACTATTTATATCATTATTAGGATATTATAAAACATTTTCAATAGGAAATGACACTATTTCAAGTAGGTATATTCAACCTTTTAAATATATTGAAAGTTACTTATGAATATGAAATTTGTTTACAATTATATTAAAAAGGAAATAACGATGATTACACAAATACATTTGTTGAATGAATTATTTTCTAATACTATTAATTCTATAATGATATATATAATCGACTTAAATTAATTTTTCAGATAATTAATTTAAAGCAGGAATTTCAATGAATTTAAATTAAATTCTTCGAGTAATTAATTTAGAGTAGGAATTTTCAGTTATTATTATCAATTACGCGATCATTTAACGCACAGTGAGAAATTCTATTGTTCTTTTGCAATTTAATTAACAGTTCTTAGATTTCGAGGATATCTAATAAAATATGGCCTATTGATAATAATGATAATAATGACAAAAATAAAGCTCTATTTTGAATTCGGATATTATTCTTGTCAAGTAGTCCAATCTTATTACACAATTCTAATATTTTCATTTGAATAAATTCACTTTCAGATCTAATTTTTGCACAAAATTGACAATTCTTTTTATATATATCATTTGTTACAATTAATATAATTAATTGTATAAAATATAATGATTAATTTTAATATTCCCTAGTCTTTTATTTAATGGAAACATTAATCAGACAATAGCGACAAATTGGAAATAAAACAGACCTTTAAAAAGCTTAATTTTCATTTGTTCTTTATTCAAAAGAAATAACTCTAAAAAAATTCTTTATTCAAAGGCTATAATCTGAAAAAAATTTATTTCAGTTTATTCACTCTCTGCCTTTCTTCTTACAACGAGATCATTAAGAAAATTTTAAGTTGCCGTGAAAAGAGGGCGTAAAATAAAACATAAATTCCTGGATCTAAGGAATATTCAGTAATAATTAAATTGCTATTTACTCCGTAATCTCTTAGAAAACTTATTTCTTATACCTGAAACACTTCAAAAGAATCCTGCATATAATCGGAATAAAATATTTTATGTTTCTCCATTAATTATTATAAAACAAACGTTTAAATTTTAACCAAAATAAGTCTTCCTTTAAATAGATTATAGACTATATTCCTATTCTATAGTTATTTACTATTTTTTTATTATAGTACTTTTTAGTTTTATTTCTCTTATAGTTTAATTTTTATATAATTATAGTTTTCCTTTTCTTTTTTTTTTATAGTTGCATAGTTAGTAGTTATAATTTTATATAAGCACTGTTACAGTCACTTTTATTTTTATACAATTATGGTTTTTCTAGTTCTTATGGACTATGATTTTCAAACGATTATAATTTTTCATTAATCATAGTTTCTCAAGTTGTGTTTTTAATTTGAATAGAACGCTAAGATTTTCTTCTGCCGAAGATTTCACTTTACAATTAACGTTCCATCTGATCTGGAATTGGCGTGAAATAACAGTAACAGCAACATTTAAGTATCCACGAAATACTTCGACAAATTGCAAGAATTTATTTCAGAAATTGCACAAACATCTCAAACATCACTGTTCCCCTAAATTGAATTTTAGAAATTCTTCATCGTATTTTTCCTATGTTTCCTTGAGCCACGAAAGCACGCAACTCATTTACGAAACAAATGACCTTACTTTACTTGCACGGTATAAAAAACTATGGTCATTTGTTGACGAAAACGACGAGAACATTTCCAAGCGATACGATGCATTAGTGGTACAACGTTCGTAAAATTTTGATCATGTTTCTCAATTAACGATTCGCACTACGATTTTACAAGGAAATGTCAGGCGCACTTGATATATATAACACTGGCAAATAATTTTTAATTAAACACGTCGACCACGTTTCCCTAGCAATGTTATGGGATAATGATTCAAGTTTTATGCAAGGTATCTCTATTTTCGTGGTACAATTAAAATTCCACACATAGATTTATATATAGAATACTTGATATATAATATATATTAGAATATATGGAATAAAATTTTATCACGAAAAAATAAAATAAAAAATTTTATATAATATATCGTTTTCGAGAAATTTTAAATGTACTTGAATGAAATTAATTTCAGGTTGAACAGGAGTGAATGATAGAGAGGCTATTCTACGTGCAAAAATAAATCAAAGATATGGATGGAGCTAAGGGTTAAAAATGTAGACTGAGAGTTTTTCGTAAGTCTCTATTTCCGAAAAAATTAAATCAAAAAATTGGCCGCCAAGCCGAATTGAAACGAATTCTTAAACGAAAAAATTTTATTTTACAGTTTTCATTTATTTCTGCACGTAGAATACTCTCGTGTCGATTATTTATTGCTGTTCAAGTTTAAATGATTGTTTAACAGCTTAACGAGCTTTTGATTTCTTGAAAATGAAGTCTTAAACGAAAAATTAAAAAAATAAGCTATTCGGCTTATGCAGTGTGCAATGTGATATTGTATATTATTGTACTTTTATTATTATCAGTTATTATACCTATAATTGTAGACCAAAATTATTTTCATATGATTTTCAAATGTTTAAATTTCTCCGTTATCCAATAATTTGTAAGAGGAGAAGTTTAATTTTAATTTATTTAAATTTATTTAAATTTTATATATGCATATGTAATAAATATGCTGTTGCACGATCTTATCTACACTACTGTATAATTATACTGTAATCATAAATGAAATGAAGTCTTAAAAAGTAAGTTTTTATTGTAAAGAGAAAAATACAGGAACATATATGAAGCTTCCATTGCATAAAGAAAGAGCAAAAAAAAAATGGAAACTATTCGGAAATACCGAAATCATATTAATAATAATAGTACATTAATATAGCAATATTGATATAACAATTTAGATCTCTTAGAAAGTTATTTCACAGAATTCTCGAAACAACTACTACTTTCTGAAAAAAATAAGGAAAAATATAATTATTATCTTTTGAAATACTTCAAAATATTTTTTACTTTCATTTCCAAAAGCAATTTCTGTTTTGTAGATGATTCAACGCTTTCGTAGTTATGTATACATATGTTGGAATTAATTATCCTGATCAATATTCACCTTGTACATAATGGTATATTAATAGTCGGAAGAAACTGGTTGAAGAAGTATAAAGCAGAGCAGTATATTCGGAACAAAATGTTCTTCCAACGGCCAATTAATTATTTCTTCATCAAGTTCGTTAGTATCTCTGATACAACTCATTTTAGCATTGTCACTTGTTGATCAGAGTAATTTAGTACACTAATGACACATTATTGTTCTACGAAATGATGCAATATGTTATTGCAACGATGTTACAAATGAATGAAATTTCAATAGAAACTTTATTACTAATATCCATTTAACAAACTGATTTTCTTAATGCGTTAACATCTATACAAGAAGGAATTAAATTTGATACGTATTATGATTAACTACTTCATTAACTACTCCACTAATCTTAATAAAATTGTCATCAGAGAAATTTGAGATTGAAATTATTAAATATTCTACAAACTTAGTGTTATTCCTGTTATTACATGACTACGTCAGTCATATTTCAAATTTAAGTAAACTTCATTATTTTTCTATTTGCTATTTAACAATTAAATGTAGAATATAAAGTGTTGAAGGGAATTTGCGATAAGACACAAGCCATTGGCAAAATGACAGTGATGAAAAAGAGGAAGTTTGAAAAAAAATGGCACGAGATAATGCACAATAAAGTGGTACTATATTTAACGAAAGCAATGGATAAATGTAACACCTACATACAGGGTGTTCTGTAGGGGTGGTTTTACATGTAAAAATCAGCCGAGAAAAAAAGAATAAAATTTTTTCATTAAAAATTTTCGAAAACTTTATTCAAATAAAACGTACGCGATCAGCTTGACGTTTTCTATTCCACGATATTCCAATAAATTTTATTAATTTCACTGTCTCCATAACTAATCTAAATCAATTCACAAAGTGTATGCATACGTCGCGTTAAAACCATCAACGTGTCAAACCCCGCACGCGAAAGATGAAACGGCAAGAATTTCCAAAGACGAAAGATGTTGTTGGAAATGCGAGAAACGAAGCATAATGAGATGGAATGGAAGAAGGTTACAATGGCAAATTGATCAAAAGGGGTAAGATTAAACACGAATGAAGTAGCATCGGCTAAGAAGCTTCTGGAGAACGACAACCTCGAAGTGAAACGAAGAGTCTACGTCGCAAATACGATGACGTCGCAAATATGAGAGCCGAGTCGTCCAGGAGAAAAAGGAACAACGGCAGCGAGTCAAAGTGGGAAACGCCTGGGCAGCAGGCAACAACATCAGCGTCGAACAAAACTCAGCGGAGGGGGCGCGAACGTCGAGTTAACCTCGAGCCGAGGGTAAAAAGACGTCCGAGGGTCTGTCATTGGACGTGGAGAGAGCCGCAGAGGGGAGACTGGAAGAAACGATAGAGAATAAGGCAAGGGATGAAGAGAAGGAGCAAAAACAATCGAGCTAGTCGAGGGATATCTTTGGAGAAGTAAGAAGAGTCGGTGTCTGCGTGGGCTGTATCGTAGGCAAAAGAGGGAAGATGGATCGAGGAAGATTGTGGGGCGGGAAAGGGATCGTGAAGAGAACTGTGGCGTTGTAGCCTGTGCGCCGCTGTCGAGGGGTGAAAGAGAGAGAAAGAGAGACAGAGAGAGAGAGAGAGAGAGAGAGAGAGCAGTCTTTGTGAAAGAGGATGGAAAGTGCGGAGAACTAAGCGACCGGGTGACGCTGGGAACGGTTCAGGAGGGTGTCGTTCTGACACACTGCTCCACATTCCGCCGCCACGCCAGCAACAAGCCTACGCCGCCTTTCACCATCCCTCCCGCCATCGTACGCCGTCTCTCTCTTCTCTCCCTTCTTTGCCATCATCCCTCCCCAGCATACCTGTCGCTACTACGATTCAACCGACGATTACGTATGTGTGAGTAGCCGATAAAAGTGGTGGCGTGCTGGCGCTGCTCGGGAGGGTGGTTGTATCGGGTTCGTTAGGGTGAGAAAAGCTGACTCCGGCCAAACAACGCTGCTCTCTACGACGAAGGTTACGATCGTGCAGTTCATTTTCCGATTCTTTCTTCTCGTGGCTCACTGCGAGCTTATTGCGCGTCGTATGCCTGCTTTTTTATAGGAGAGTCGTTGGATACTTCTGTGATACACGATGCATACTAGCATGAATCAACGTACGTACGTACATACAAGAATTACAAGAATTTCTAGTTTGTATTATTCTCTGCGATGAAATTAAACGAAGATTGAAAAGTCCAGAAATTATTAATTAGAGAACGAGTCTCCGATGAGCGAGCAGACACTTGTAACGTTTAAACTCAAAGTGAGCGCAATGTGAAATTAAATTTTACATCTCAAATATGAAAATTGATACACATCGTTTCTTTAAAAATCGGGTGACTCGCGTTACTTTGATTAAAATTTGAGTGCTCGTAATTTGAAGAAAATTTCGATCATCGATAGACAATTTAAAAAAAAAGAAGAATGGGCAACGTAAACGTTGTCCAGTATGTAAACGTCTAGTTTCACCAGAGCATTGCCTGTCGGGGCGTACTTTAAGTAAAACAGTCCTAACATCCAAGTAATTTTAGTACTTGACGAGGATTAAGGGAGACGTAAGTCGAACGACGTGAAGCCTCTTGCAGGATTTCGATCTGCCTATACAGTGGCTTCTAGTCTAAAGTAGACTAACGGAGGGAAAAGGTTAGTGGCTGAAGTAACGGTTCTATCCTTATTGGGTCAGCCGGTATATGCACATCGACGGTTAAGAGGCCGTAGATATCGAAGCAGCCTTGGCTACTCAAATCACAGAGGCTTACAGCTCTTGGATAAACACTTAGCTACCGCTTTTCAGTGTACTCCTCTATCGATTTTAACATCTTGTTGCCGTCGCTCTGATCGCTATCGTTCAAGAACAAGCAGAGGACAATAGCTTTGATCATCGAATCAATAGCACGAACGATGAAAAGGATAACGAAACCCGACAAATTTGTTTACAAATATGTTCCTAAACAATGCCTCCGGGAAATTTCAATAGATTTTGGTTCGGCCTCTTAGTATCCAAGGGCCGATATATCGGCTTCGTGCCGCAAATAACTTGAGCCGATATTTCGCCGTTTTTTTTTTTTTTACGACGTCTTATTTTTGCAAAATGAATTTTTTACAATATTTTGCAAGTTTTTCACATTACGGAAAATTGTTAGATACTGAAAGATTAAAGTACAATAGAGTTTCCTATATTCGAATAAAGTAGAACTCGCGAAATTATTATTTTATATAATTATATGAGTAACGATTTCTCGTTCATATAAAAGGATTTCACGTTTAGATACAATGGTGTACGTGCAATGAATTCACTTTGCACCTCAAGAATTCGTTCGCTATCAAAACATATCTATGTCTATGAAGTTTTAAATATACAGACATAGTGCAACTATCCTGTCCTAGAAAGTTTAATATATCGTTGAATATATTTACTTTTCATTCATGATACCAGAAATTATTAAATAACAATAAACTTCGTACACCTTGCTCTGATTGAATTACATGTACAGATAATTTCACTTATTAATCTTCCGTTCACCATTACTTGCTACAATTTCTCTATAGGTAATGATAGTTTATCTACCGTATCATTTCGCAAGAAGAATAGCCAATTTGTTTTTTTTTTTTTTTTTTTGATATAAGAGACGTTACAACGGGCTATAATTAACAGTCCAGTCGCAACTAGCGTATAATTCAAACTATGCACAGCGTTGCAAAGTCATGACGAATATCGGGCAACTCTGGCAGCTAGCAGACAACAGATGTTGCTAACCTATAATGCTCGTACTATAGAAGAGGCAATTTACCCTGCATACACGTTGCCTACTCGGCCGGCTCTTGTCTCATGGACCGAGATTGAAAGCCATTTCGAACAACGGGGACAAAAGTGAAACGACTTTTATCGCAACTTTTATAGCCGCTGCGAGAACTTTCGAAGAAATTTCGATTCACGCTTCTTGCGCGCTGATCGAATAATAAATACTCGACGTCGCGGCGCGGGTAAAAAATTTTTGAAGCCGCTCGCCCTACGCCGAAGCGCCTGCTATTGATTATTGAAGTTCTAACACTTGCCACGTTATGTTCTAACACACGTCTCTACGTTGCTCTCTCTATTACATTCAACTTCTACGTTCGTGCGAGTGTTCATCGAGCTATGCCATGTATTAGCTACTGCGGAGAACATAATTGAACTAATAATTATTCTTTGTTGCCGTAGATATTTTCGTACAATCTACAAGCATTATTATTCAAAAAAAGTTTAAGACACTCGTATGCACAATGATTAAAAAAAAGAAATGATCACACCAATCGAACTTACTTTCCCTTTCAAGTTTCAAATGAAAACAATTTTCAGAATTCTTCAAAAATCATTTCGCAGTGTCCGTTTCAATGAAAATGATTTGTCATAAAATACGATTTATTTCTCTCGTTTTTAATTTCATTCTAAATGCAGTGAATTTTTCGTGTCACTGTAATTTAAACATGTACAGTGAAGAGCATAACTATAACTATAGATTTCGCGTAAATCATTCTTCATTGCTGTTACTATTAATCGTGCATCATTTTGCATAATTGACGTTAATTTGAACAAATTTTCAAAGTTGCGAATATTTCCCATTATGACAACCCATATTTATTGATTTAGTTTTTGTTTCATGTGTTAGGAGGTAACGTTGTTATATGTTAATGTAAGTATCGCGAAACAAAGATATTTTACAGAAAAATTAATTAGACACAACGAAAAACTATGTCGCTTCCTGAAGAAACGATTATATATTTCAATAATCTCGCAGCAAAACGTGTGGAAAGTCATTCGAGAACACGAAAATTTATTGTTCAAAAAAACTTCAATCCCATCGTGAAAATTCCGAATGCTTCGACATCACCTAAATTTCCTCAAATAAAAAAACCGCTATACAAACAATCCACAAACAAAGTGAAAATAAACATGCGTAAGATTGGAAATTCTGCTCGCGATGGGTTAACGTGCTCGGTAACAGAAATGACGGTAATGGTTCAGTTATGCCCTTCGTTGTAAACACGCCTTTACGCGTCCTGAGTATTGCATCAAGCATTTTCACCCCCTGGTGGTTCTCGGTCGACGAATAGCCAGCCGTGAAAACGTGCCAACTTCTCGTGGAGAACGCGCGAAAATGTATTCCCCTTGTCCGACGGATTCCACGTTGTAGGTTATCGTAACAACCTTGACTCGTATACCGTGGAAAACACGATGGCTCTCACCTTGCGTTGTTAGCTCGGCAGACCCAGCCAAGTCTTTCACACGGTGAAGCCCAAAGTTTCGCGCGGCGAACACAGTCAGATGTTGCCTCTCTAGTTCTAGTAACTTGGTCGTTTATCGCGTTAAGTGCATCCGCTTGTTAAAGCGATTGGAATTGTTAATGCATCGGAAGCGAGATTCTTTTCAGTCGATGTTAATACGTGTAAGGCTAGAGAGGAAGAAAAAGAAAAGAACGGTGACAAACGTCGGGGATGAAATTGTGAGTTGTGAGTTTTGATGATTAATGCTGAAGTTTAAAGCGATGACAATGGAAGGAGCCACTCGTTTTGCGCGCCGCTTCTTAAAGCGCCCTAATTAGACTAGCTTGCTTTTATACAGCTCAAAGTAATTAGAAGCTTGTATAGCTGGATGACTAAAAGACTATTCGAGGAGCGAACAATTTAAAAGCCTTTCTCCCTGTAGGTATCATCGTCCGCTTTGTTCTTTAATTTAATTTCTTACTTATCCTGGTTTGTTATTGCGGATACCGATACACAAATTCTCAGTCGATATCAATTGAGAATTAACAGACTGAGGATTTTTATATGTATACTTTTACAATCATAAGTGAGAAAAGAAAACAGAATATAAATGTTGTAATAAACATTTTACTTTGAATATTTTATATATTTACTGTACTTTATATTGAATATTTGAATATTGTACATTCTTCAAACTTCATCAAACATAATGAGAAGAATAAAACGTTTAACAAAACTAAATGAAGTGTAATAATGTAACATATAACCGCAGATCATTCGCTCGGTTAAGTCCTTCTACACCTTCCTTTCTTTCCAAAAATGCATACATGACCTCGCATACACACGACACACGCACACACATTCGTTGCCACGTGCCGATCGTTATATCACGACGCACGGTCTCGTCTTTCACGGTGCTCAAAGGCCTTTTTACATAAATGCATAAAAATCCACAGTCTAGTAATCAATTATCATATTAATCATGCCTTTGAACATAAATAGGAAGATACAAATGTTGCTTTTCTATTTATTCTCCAACAAGCAAATTGAATTTTACCACATTCTAATGACTAATTTAACAATACGATCTATTTCAATAGATGTCTGTTAATTCGTAATATTGACTAAAATTTCGTTCCTAAATTGTTTTTGACAGTTTTTGATAGAAAGAAAGAACAGAAATTTTGTGGATTTATATCATTGTAACGCGAGGCTCATACAAAATTGAGAGTCATATTTTATTTGAAATATTATATCGCCAAAAGATGTCTTCAGGCATTGTCATGAACACATCGCATATTGATGCAATATTAATATTATGATATTCCAGAATGTTTGCTGTTTGCATTATCTTGTTCGTTATTCCAAGGTTTAACTAAAACAGTGGGCTATAATAACAAATGGAAATTTGTAATTCATAATAAAATAAGAAAAAGAACTGTTTCGATATAAACTCTTGAAATCTGTCTCTGTATCTGTTTTGTGTTAATAAAAGATAGAAATTAACAAACTTTTCCTTATTGCTTCACAATCTGAGCTATGGGAATTGAAAAGTTAAATACATTTACGTAAATGAGAATGAATCGTCATTTTAATTGCTCTAATATAATAGTACACTGGAGTAAATTAAGTAAATTACGGTAATATATTTTCATTAGAACAAATATCTCACTAATAATTCATTAAATATCTCACCAATAATAATAAAGAATATATCTTGTTTTTATTTACTATACATATGCACATATAAGTATATTTAGATCGTAAAATGTTTCTTTTCTTATAATACCATTCTTTTCCATCTGTCGTCTAATTTTTTGTTAACTTTTTAACGTGCTGAATTTATTTAAGAAATTTCAATAATTAATTTCAAAAGAATTTAAAATAAGAAAATCTAAATAATTGAAGTAAGAGAATGTGAAAGAATTCAGCAATGAATAATATATAGTAATATACTGTTTCGTATTTTAATGTTCAAACTTTGCCAGTATGTTCTACAAGTGAAAATAGTATTAAAATATCATATAGCAGAAGGTCCATAAATGCTTCATTAAAGAGTTATAACAAAAAAAAAAAATGTAAAACAATGAAATGTAAAACTGTACATATTTATGCGTAAAGTTTTAAAGTATCATATCATCCCGAATAGTATCATGTCATCGAATTAAAAAAATTGATATCAGTATCATTGAATTTACCGTGAATCGGATTTCATCGTATCAACATTGTCGGATTTTTTCACATGAAATTTTAATTTTTATAATCAATTCATTTCATTCGTGTAAATGTTTCTGTATTCTAAATTTTTGCTCTCGAAAAGAATGAATATTTCCCCCTAAGTAAAGATCTGAAGGTGTAAAGTCTGATAACGTAGAAAGTCAGATGGGCTTTCTCGGATAATCCAACACTTTGAAATTGATCGTATTTGTCACACTTTATATTTTTATTGTAACTTTTCATGGACTTTTCGCCATATTTTAGTCTTATTTTTATCTATAGAATACACTGGCAAAGACATTCTACATATCATAAATTCCATAAAAATAATAGTAAGTGTTCACATATCGCAACCTGGCCATTCGTTTAACGAAATGAATTTCCACAAGTAAAACGGCTAACTATTCATACAACTAAATCCTGTTTCACGAAATGTTTCATATTAATGACGTTGGATAGAAGGAAGGCAAGCAACCCACACTCTTTCGTGGATATTTATTCGAACAAGTACCCGTATATTAAATTACACAAACTTTCCTCTCGAGCCAGTAAATAGTTGCGATTCAACGACCAGCTTTTATCAACTTATGGAGAAGTTCAACTCGGAGCAATTTTGCATAGTAACGTTGAACTTCATCGTAGAATAGAAGGAGGGGAAAAATATAATCTCGCTGGAGTTTCAGTCATTCGACAAAAGATTTGCTATTGAGAAATCTGAACGATCGGAGATTATAATAATTCAAAAGCGAGATTACTTGTTTGTTTGTAAATGTGATCTTGTAATAAACAGTTTTTTACCTAGATTGTATTTTTTCAATTTTTTTCGTAGAAAAATTAGAAAATTAAAATAGAAAATTGCATTTTTTAATAACATTTCTTTGTAATTAATTGCTACAAAAAATTCATCTTCTCTCTTATAAAAATTACACTCTATTAAATAAAAAATCAATTTTTATTTCTGAAAATTTGAACAGCATTAACTTTTATGTGATTTTTAATTCAATATTAGTTCAAATATATTTTTAAAAAAATATAACTGACCCAAATATATTTTATTAGTTTTATTAGAAAACGAATTTTGAAAATTTTAAACAATTAAGAAAGAAGGAATCTTCAAAATTATAGTACCATTTGTAACTGATCCAATTACTGCGATTTTTGAATTCTGAACTTCCAATTTTAGAATATCTTTGATAGAACGAAGATTATAGCGGAATTGTTGTTTAGGAGAGAAAATAGTGTCGAAAATACTGTCTGAAAATGACTGCACCTGCTGTCATTGTACTCGTATCAAAATGATAAATGATCTAATGTCTCAAAAATATCGACGCTGTATGTACGTCACGGCATCTCAACCTAATATCCCACTTTATATTCTAAATTTTAAGCCGCAGAAATCTCGTGACTACTAATGCTGCTTCCACAAAAATAACGCTACGAACGCATTTAATTAAAATGAAATCTAAAAGTAGCGAACTTCGTTCAATCTTAAATCCAACGATCCGCAAGGCGAGGCGAACCTCAAGTGCAACAATCAGAATAAAATTCCACGATACCCGGTTGCTTCGCCTCCGCTTTTCCGTCACTTTCACTCAAGAAAACTACACTTCTACTTCTACCCAAGTTGTTCCGAATTTCTCCCACGGTCGATCCGAATCACCAGCTACTTCCGCGAATTTCTACGTTGCTGAACGCTCGCGATTTCCAGTCGGTTTCTCAAGCTTTCCTCCACTCATCCATTTTCTGCAATGGCGAGATTTCACCGTGGAATGCAAGAGCGAACTAGCGAGTGAAATCTCACCATCTATCGATCTCAAATCTTTTTTGCTTAAAATACTTGATTTAGGTTCAAAATTCCCTTCTACGCGTGCCCTGTGAGCTTGGTCGCTGTTTCTTCAAAAGATCAACACTGTCCACCAATTGATACATTATTTCCTGAGGATACACGCAAATTAATCAACCATGAATGAAATAAGATTTTCATATAAAAAGTATTCAACTGCTTTTTAGTTAACTGCGAGAGATTCATCGCGATAAACTAGAAAAATAGAATCCTCAAAAGAATCGACGGGGACTAGAATTGTTTTCTATTACTATATTTTGTTTACTACTGTATATAATTTTGTTTAATGTTATATATCTCCCGATTTTTATACACAGTCAAAAAGTATATTTTTCCATGAACTTTATTCAATTTAATATATTATCAGTGAGGCACAAGTTCTTACTATTGTAAGTGTACCAATTCTGATCTTACATATGTTCACAGGTGAACTTTATAATGAACGTATTTAAATTTGATCGTTTAAATAGTTTAAATATTTATTAATTATCATCATCGTTATTATTTTTCGTAAAATACAGACTTTTATAATCGTCCTTTTTCTCTAAAATTCTTTTTTCCATTTCAATAGTAAACTCAGAGATGAGTACATTTTTTTCAAATATTATGTGACACAGAATAATGTTTAAAAAATAATATTGTTTTCTATATGTAGTAGACATGGACACTGTGTTTTTTTCAACACTTGATCAAATGTCTATTGAATCCATCTTGTTTAATCTAATCTTTTAAGAAGAGTCGGTAAATTCCAATTATACAGGATCATTCACGTAACTTACACAACTGAAATAAGTTTTAAATTATGCATCTAATGGAAAATTGTTTAACACAAAAGTTGTATGAATTTAAAGAAGGCAAAATATGTATTAAGGCGTATTAATTTTTCGTGTATGTTGCGAACGTGTTTCATCTGTTTAAAATGTGGACCAATTAATTTCAATTTCCGACTATGTTACACATAAATTAATGTTCCAGGGACGTTGATGATCAACAGTGGGGGATTATTTGGTGCTTAATAATGTAAATTACGTAAACTGACATTACCATGATTGGTAAATGCTGCTTCGTCGGTAAACAATACATTTTCTAACATTGTCGAATCCTCTGAAAATTATCTCCTTAACCATTAGGCTTAGAATCAATGTGGCTTAATACTTTTTTACTTGGAATTCAATATCCTTTCGGTTTATGATGAGGAAAAAGCATATGACCTGGAAAATTTCGAAACCTCTCAACACATACAAAAATTCAATACTCCCTATATTTTGCCTTACAACTTTTGTGTCAAACAATTTTTCATTAGCCGCATAAATTAAAAGTTATTTCAGGTGTGCGAGTTCCGTGAATCACCTTGCATAAACTACTTTATTAACATCCCGACAAGTTCGTATAAAACTGTGTCACTCTTTCACGCAATGAGGACCTCAAAATATACCTCAAGTATACAGGGTGTCCCGGGTTTTTCCCGCCAAACGGTGAGAACTTATTCCAAGGGCCAAAAGAGGGAAAAAATGTTATATAAAGATTTGCGAATTAACTAGCTTTATTACAGAGATATAATCAAAAATAGATATTTTCGTATTTTACTGAGTTTCAGTATTTCAATCATTCCTTTTCTTTGCGCGAGCCTGCTTCATAATTGGAAATGAGTGTTGATGTTACACCGCTCGATTTTTACCTATGGAGTACTTTGAAACAAAATGTTTACTCGACTAAAGTGACTCATATGAAGATCTTGCACAGCGTATTAAAAAATGCAAGAATATACTGAGACACTGCATAGAGCAATAAATTCAGTTTTTCATCGATGTCAAGCCTGTACCCGAGCAGAATGACATCATTTTGAAATGAGACTTTAAAACTAGCGAGTAACTATTTATCATTATATATCTCCTTAACAAAGCGTTAATTCGCAAACTTCGTATAACAATTTCTTCTTCTTTTGGCCCCTAGAATAGTTTGGCGGGGAAAAACCCGGGACACGCTGCATAATCACTTGTTCATTAATATATTATTACATAACGCGGATTCTGTTAATGAAAGATATTAACCGCAACGCAAAGACATCTTCACCCCACGCAGCATCTAATTCGGAAATGTTCAAAGACGGTTCGTCTCTCAACACTGACTTTTGCCGCTGACAACGCCGTTCTTACAACCCTTCAACGGTACAAGGTCGATTCAAACCGCTTCAGGAGCGGAGCGAAGGGGAGGAAAAAAGGCGCACAAGAAGGTGAACGACAGGTCTTGCTTACGAATTTGCTCCGTATAACTGAATATGCCTTCGTAACAACGAAGAGGCGGCTAGTCTCGAGACTGAAGCCACTTACTCATTCACCGCCGGATTGTTGGACGGGTAATTAGAGGAGCAACGCGTCGCCCGTGGGCCTAATTATAAAAGGGATCTTTCCGCTTCTCTCTTTGTCAGCCTATTTCCGACGCTCTGTCGCTTCCCCCTTTTGCAACTTCGACGACCATACTCGAGGACAGAGAGAGAGAGAGAGAGAGAGAGAGAGAGAGAGAGAGAGAGAGAGAGAGAGATAGCAAGCGGGAGAGAAAAAAGTCGGGGGAGGACGAGTCCCATAGCGGGAACCTCTGCGAACGTTCTTGCCTATCGGTTCTGACCGATTATGACGTATCGATGGCCGCTCGGCCAGCGTTCATCCAGTTCATCGTTCAAACGCTAATACCGCCGCGCCGCGCCGGTGCCTTTGCATGAAAATCGAGCTAATACCGGCGAGCTATACGTACGTTACGTACGTCGTTCGCATTGATGGAAGATTTAACAAATGACGAGATTTAGCGTGTACGACAGAGTAGTGAAATCGATCAAAACGTCGATTATTATTAACGTTGAAAAATGTGATGGATTTTCGTTCTGCGATCAACATGGCGAAATGGCATTAATGTGATATTTTTAAATTCATATTTTTGGGAGTATAAATGAAAGAAATGAGATTCAGATAGATGCTCGTTATGTTAGGCATTGCAACGAGCGCTACACTATGCAAAGATGCGTTTTATGTATTTTGTTTGTTGTATTCTAGGTATTTTTGTAACCTTTGAATTTGTATCATGAATGTGTAAACATTGTTCAGATAATAATAAGCGTTTTATATTATATAGCAAGCAACTTTTTCGAGGGAAAAATTGTGACTTTTTAACGCAGCTTCGTTGTAAAATGTAGAAATGTAGGAATTTGAAGTTTACTTATTTGCAGATCAATAGAGCCGGTAGCTATCATTTTCTCTACGATCATCAAGTGCTTATACTTTAATAATTAACTTTTTTATCAAAATTATTCTCTCTCTATAAGGCGAAATCTCCATAACTCGAAAGATTTTGTTTCTAATTTGTATAAACATTGTATTGTTATTATTATTTTGAACAATGAACTTAAATTTTTAATTTAGATAAAATTAGGAGATCCTGTGAGTTAAAATAATAATTACAAAGTTTCATTTTTTTAAAAAATCAAGCTTCAGAACTTGTCGAATGTATATATAGAAAATGAAGACTAAAATCTTTTAACTATAGTTTAGCTTTAGGAAAATCTGAAAATCTGTCAAGCTCTGTTCTCTCTAAAATAAGAAACTAAAATTTTATTGTATATTTTTGACTTATTTAGTTTAGACTTATCATCTCCTGTTAATCTTTTGCGAAATTATCATAATTTTTCCTTTTCTTTTTTTTTTTTTTGTGAGTTATGAAGCATCGACTATAATTGGAAATATACTACTGACAATTTTTGCCAGATTCTCTGACATTTGTTTTCCATCCTGACATTTTCAACTTAATAGACTCTTCTTATTTATTTTGGAAACACTGAAATGATCGTTCCATTATTAGAGTACACAAAAGAGAATAGCAAGCTGCAATCCTACTTTTTTAGTCTACAGATATCTCACGACCTGAAATCTATCTGTCTACTCTTGGCACAGTCTTGAAGTTATACATTACGGTAAAACAGCGTTTATAAATGGATCAAAAAGTTTAAAAGCCTTTGGTCTACTTCAAACAACTTCGAAACATTAAAGAGTCTCCATTAATAAGAAAGTAAATGAAGATAGCGATGCGTACTTTTATCTTTCATTTATCTTACATTTATCTTTCAAACGAAATCATTTTATTTATAAAGTTTGTCGATGAACTAAAGATGTTTGAATCCAAAATAACTATGCTAAAATAGTATAGATTATATGTATTTATTGGCTCCGTGATAAATTTTGTACATTTTGCATGATTATTGAATTATCTTTACACATACATTATAAACTAATTGATCAAGTATTTAATTTAATTCAATGACTTCAAATTATGTGTAAACTATTCACCATTGAATATGGATTATTATATAAATGGGTCTAATATAAACTTTAATATAATATGTGTTTCAGTAATTTTGTTTCCTACATGTATTTTTCTTTTTTTTTTTTTTTTTTAATGGCAAGTGCCTTAAAATTTTTGAAAACATAATCTACATTTTCCTATTATAAAAATTGAAACATCGTATGACACAGTATGTCTAGAATAAATAGATTTACTGAGTTACTTATTGGGTACTTAGTTACAGTTATTAACGTTTTCTTCCTGTAATTCCTTTATAAATAACATCTAACAACTCTATTATCAACTGCATTCAATAATTAAACAATAATATATTTCAAATAATATATATTTTAATAAATATTTTGATGATGTGATTTTATGCTTCCTAGAACGTTGCAGATGATTTCTAATGAACTTCATGATTTCTAAATGTCTGAATTTTTATATTAAAATATCCATTATTTCTTATATTAATCCTTTGAATGCTTAAAATTTTATCAAATATTGAACGAAGAACGTACAACAGATTAAGAATCTATTACTTTTATATATTTATTCAATATATTGTAATGTATTACAATATAATCCTCAATGTAATCCTCAATGAATAATTCTAACAAATAAACCAATTATCTTTTTATTGATTATCGATGCAATATTTTAACATGATCTAAACAAAGGATTAATTATATTATTTATTTCATTACTAGATTAAAAACAATCTAACTACGAAATTTTTTCATTACACTCAATCTAAAATAACAAAATTATAATATATGTTAAGTATTATGCATGTAATATATTCTTTTGATTTCAATGAAAGAACATATGTATGGTGCATTCTCTAATTAAAAAAATTCAATGTATAAAAAAAAATAATTAGCATAATGTCTTCGTTGAAATTTTCTTTCACGCAATATGTACAGTTTTTCATACATCGTGCATACGTAGTTTACGAATAATATCACCAATTAAATTAATTTCATATTATCAAGGCAATATTAAAAAAATATTTAATATTTTTCGATTCCTATTTATTTATTTATTACACTAAGAACCGTTGTTTCGCCTCTGAGTTTTAAATAAACAAAACTCCGGGACTAAATTGACGAATTCACAATAGTATTAAGGTCACCAATTTGCCTTTCGTCCGATTAATCAGATATCTATTGAACTAAATCAACAGTTTTATTCAGGCTACAATTAAATATTTAACTGGCTTTGTCGTCGCGCTCCTGTATAAGCTTCTTTAGCATTTGCATGAAATTGCCTGAGAATCGCTTTGATCACCAGTAGCCCAAAGAACAGGATACAGGTCCAGCTGTTTCGCATTTAATGGAAACGGCTAAGGATTAATGGCAATTTCAAGGACTAGCGTTACTATTTAGCTAGCCGGCGACATTGCAAATCCACGTTAGTTAAAACCGCGGTTTCTACTTCAAGGTAAACCCACACCGATTGAAACAGTTCATTTACAAAATTGTCGTGATGTATTCGAAGCGCGTGGCAATTTACCACCGAGTCATCCGGCTTGTAGAGAGAAGCGATAGAAATAGAAGGAAGGGGTAGTTTTAGAAGGAATCAAAAACATATATCGACGTGAAGATACTAGATGGATGCTCGGTACGGAGAATGAATTCCACGATCCTACCGGGATGGGTTTACAATCGAAAGTCGATCTCGAGATCGCTTCCCAAGTGTTAAGAAATTCAAATTCTAATACCCCGTGAATTTTCTTCTTGCGATTCGCCAGAGAAATGTTTCATTCATCAAACGGCATACGTAACGCCCTCGCTTCGAGTTTTCCAGGTCAGAGAATGCCAATTATTTACGACCTGAATAGCAATTTAGCCTTTTCGAAATTCATTGATCGCGATCGAAATTAAACATTGTTCTAAGGTAAATTGTGTTTGACTTGAGAAAGAGTAAAACGACTTATTCTATATTTTCTTGAATCGAGATGTTTCTAAGAATGCTATCGTTTCGAATTGAAATGCTTTAAACTCTATTATAATCGATTTTATCTATCGTGTCATATACATATGGTATTCGAACACGAATTCTTATGATATTATACGTGTTGCAGGAAACATCTTGAAATTTCATTAATTGTGTAATGAAAGACGATTACTATGATTAAAAATTTAAAGAAAATCTGCAAATGTATCTAAACATTGCACGATATTTATAACATTTGGCAAAATTAATTAAAAATAAGTGTATATCAGTACATATGTTACTGATATACTTATTGATATTATATTATATAATAGATTGTAATTATTTAAATTACTTTCCTCTCCTGTACGTATAAAATTTTTCTGAAATAGATTTTCACGTATCCTGTGAATATAGAAATACAGGTATACTTTCTCAAAACTCATTTCCTCAAATTAATTTATATTTTTTTAAAATCTGAAAGTTTTCGTGAAAGTTTTACGACATTTGCTGGATCAAATTCCAAAAAAAAAAACATTGAAAAAAGAAACGACAATGTTCAGATTTCTTTTCTTTCAAAGGAGATAATGCAAATGTAATTGTCAAGATAGATAATCATAATAATATCAGTATAATGAATATGATATAATTATATTATAATTATGTACCATATGATCATATTATAATTCATATGATACGAAGTATGAGGGACATTAATTCTTAGTTTCAAACTGAATAATTCACGCTATGTGAACATTTTGAAACAGAAAGTGAATATTAAATTTGAGGAATAACTAGATATTCTCGCTAATTGGATCGTTCTTCAATGAGAAACTTCGTTTTCTATGAAATTTCAAATGAATAAGTTTAACTAGATCGTTTCTATCCTTTAAAATAAAAAGATAAATCAATATATATGTAACATTAAAGCAATACATATAGAATGATCCGAAGCGAATAAATTATTAAATCCACGATAGTGACAACTGAATGATGAAATATTTTTTTTTCCAGATTTAAACATAGCTTGTCAATTGAACATTGTATTATTCAACTTACTTTAATCAAAAGTTCGATTAAACAAATAATATCAAATTTAATAGAGTTGTTTAATTAGTGTTAACGCTGATACGGAGATGACAAATAAATGAACTGCAAGAAATATTTATATTATTCTTAGAATTGTTCGATACCTTAACTTAAAGTTAAAATCATTATTCAATTCTGATATAAAGATACTGATATCAATTAATTATTTACTATAAAATTTTACAATCGACTTTATAATTTAAAATTTTCATTCCATTCAACTGCAAATAAATATAAATAATTCATAATAGGTTTAAAACACTGTAGAAAATTTATTTACATCTCTGTTATATAAATTGAAGATAAAAATCACGACACGATGGTTTTTAGAAATAGAGCAACACTAGAAATTTTGAATCAATGATGTTGTGTAATGTCAGAGCAGGAAATTGCAAACACTATACACAGACCATAGAATCAATTTATCAAGTTTGTTTTAGAGAGGGAAAGAAAATTATGGATGAAATAAACGATCTGGCAGACTATAAATGTTCTCTCCGATCGTTAAATGAGTGTTCCGTGGATAATAGCTTCATCATTACACACGACACAACGTTTTCAATTAACGTGATTCCAGTGAAATATGAAATTAAATTCATAAAAGAAACAAGTATAAATATATTATATATTTCAAAAATTTACCTATTAATAAAAATCACACCCATATTAACGAACTTATAATTGGATTGACTATACAGAAATCTATCTTTATAAATAATTAACAATACTGATCCCATAATTTTGTAAACTTTATATTATAAAACCTCATCAATTCATGAAATAACTCTTACATTATATAATTATTAAAATTTTATAATTGTTACTTTTATATTATATAGTTGTTAAAATTACCAAGACATAATTTCATTCTAGATTTGTCTATTTTCTATACTATTAAACTAATCATTAGAAAACATTACAAAATGAAAACAGAGAAAGAAATAAGATATACTTAACAGAAACAAAGCTCCTTTCTTTTCCTAAATTAACATCTTCGAACTAAATTTACTCAATTTCAGATTATTGAGAATTGGGAGTTTTCCACACAACAATTATTTATTCAGACTGTTGGATTGGTTTTGGATTGTTAGCCCCCTGCGTGCTAAAAATATTTGACTCTCTCTATCATTCATCACGAACATTTTTCTGTAACAGTTTTATATAGTTGTCAGGATAAAAAAAGAATTTACAAAATATTGACTTTATTTTATTTTTCTTGACATCCAGGATATCAAACAGCAGTTGTAAAAATTATACTACGTGGCGTTGAGGCTTCATCTAAAACTGTAGATCCACTTTTTATTCACAGTTTCTCCCTAATTCCACAATTCTGTTGCCAATAATCTCAGAAGTTGAGGCCACATTAAACTCAAGTTGCAAGAGATACAAGTTCAATTTATGATATCACGATCTTTACTTTATAATATAAAATAAATCAAGAATTTTCATTTTGAACGAACCTGCATGAAGCTAAGCGCGAGTACCAACAACAGAATAAATTCTAACACACGTACAATGATCAGAGACCTTATTGTTAGTGGATCGAATAAAAATACACTGATGATTAATGGGTTTAATATATATAAATTACGAAACGTATAAAGTATCTATCGTTCATATTAATTCACTTTCTCTGCTCACTCTCGCTCTCAACTGTTCTTCCATACATCTCTCTCATTCGACCACGAAATATACTAAACATTCAGATCATACCACACTATAATTACATGCATACTCGCCACACTCACCCTCCCTTACAAACATTGTGTACTTTCACCCCACAATATATTACGATATCTATGGTAACCACTCACACACTTACAAGCACATATCAATTAAAGAAGGTTGCGATTAAATTTCGAAGCTCGATGCAATCACGGGAGCAGAACGCGGGGAGCCTTCTTCCGTTGGAAGTTAAGGACAGACGACTTCCTCTTGGGCGATCCGGTACATACCCGCCGCGAAAGTTCGTCCGCTAGACATCCACGAAACTTTCTGGCAATGATCGCCGAGCAGTTTGGCTTATTTACAAACCGCTAAACGCGAGAAGTAAATAAACGAGAGGAGCAGAACGGGAGACAGAGAGGGATGCTCGCGAGGAGATATATGTACCGTCGTGCCGCCGGAATAAATACACGTACGAGCGCGCAGGCGCGCCGCGCGCGATCGGTGCGCTGAACTTCCGCTGCGAGGAGGAAAACTTACAGTTTATATACGCGTTACGCGACCCCCGGCGACTTTTCGCGAATCACCAAACCGAAAGAAGAAAGTCCGGCGTGGAAGCGCGACACGCTGGTTCGCGTTATCGGACTGCGAAATGGATTTGAACGCCGAGCCGAGCGAGCTGGTTGAAAAATGTGGGGAAAAGTTTAAGACCGGCCGAAAAATTTGAATGCTGAAAGTTCGGGAAATGCCGGATCGAATAGCACCTGCGAACGTTCATTCTCTTCGAACTTTTCGCAGTTTTGCCAAACGTACGGCTGACGGTCGTAAACAAGGTGATGTGGAAATCTTTCTTTCATGGCGATTTCGTCAAAGGGTAAAAAAAAACTCTTAACAAACGCGACATTTTCAATGTTGCAAGTGTCATTCGTTCTCTACAAATCTCATCAAATTTAGAAAATTGAGATCAATCACTCTGATCGAAATGAGAGTTCATAACTCACATTTGAAAGTATTAATTGTTCAATTCATCATTCGGTGTGTACTAATTATTTAATTATCCTAGAAGTTACGAGCCATCTTTTCAATCATTTTGTAGTAATGGTATTCGAATTTTTGCACAATGTTAGAAATAATGATAGTTTTTGAGAAACTCGTGGCGACTAAATCAAGGTGTTTGACAGGACACTAATTATCATTTAAATGCAACAACTTGCATTAATACTAAAAATCTTCCAATTAATTTGTACGAACATTTAATTGGGAATAATTACATTCTCAATTAAAATCTAAATAAATATCTCAATTATATTTTCTTTTTGAAAATAACTAACAAGAAGTTACATTTTTCCATTCTTTCTTCTCACAGAGATAGCTCCATACATTATAAAGATAAGTCAATTTTGAAATTAATAACTTATTATAATTCGATATTGAGGAGAGCTAGGATCAGATACATTAAAATTCGTTTAATTACTTGAAGTTCTCAAGTTTCCCCAGATATTTTGTGGAAAAAGATAGCAACTACCACAAGGATGAAAAGTTATAGATCAAAAAACACATTCCCGGATAAAGTTCTTCGTACGTAAAGTAAGTAATCAAAATCGAATTTATCAGTCAGAAATTCCTGCCTCTGGCTGTTTCCCTCGCGATCATATTTGCACATGCACGTTTACATTTAAATTACGTTCGACATAAACATGTCGCTAACAAGCAATAATATTAAACCATGTACCATCATCCGAGCAACTGCCTGACACGACCCGACTTCCTAAATTGCTGAAAATAAACTGGCCAAGCTACGGATCGAGCCAGCGATAGTAAATCACCATTAAAAGGCACGAAACGTTAGCTGACGTTACGAATGGCGGCAATTTCAATACGAAACGGCTCCGTAAACGGACCTTGAAAACTGCCTGGCTGGGATCTTCCTTCTTTCACGTCTCCCACCGGTGCAAATTTGGGAAAGTTCGGCGTGAGAACGAGATGATGAAGATGCCACACCACCGTTCTCTAACCAAATCCCGCGAGGATCTCTGCCTTCACGACAGATTATTAATCATTTCGACGCTGCCAGGGGCCAACACCCAGAGGAACGCGTTTAGAACTTTCTAGAATGAAATTTATACTGTCGTCTGGAATAACGTATAGGGAACGAGTTAATACGGATCGTGATTTTCATCCCGTCGCGTCAGCCGCAGTTTTGGCTATGGTATCACGCAAACAGAAACGATATAGTTACGATTAGTTACATCCAGAATGTATGTTTGTGATATGTTCAGTTACTTATCTAGAACGTGAAAATATTGCAAAAATTGTGGATCAATATGATATTTCGCAATTGCATATGAAAAAAGAAATTAATTAATTGTAGTCGTGAGATAACAATGAATACGAGGAAAGAATATTTCAGAGGAGTGTCACGCAGTATTGATCAAAGCTGGTTCCCGCTTCTTGCAGTAGATTTATGATAATTTATTTTACCTCAAGGTATAGATTTCTTCTTTATACATTGAATCGATACAATTCACATAGTTGATTTATGAAATGAAATTATATAATATTTGAATTTCTTATCGAGTTTCAGTTTAACGAAAGAAACGTGTAGTACGAATTCTATACGTGAATTCCGGGTAAAGAAAAATCCAATAATGAAAGTTGGAGGTTATAGGATTAATCTTTCTTGATCTGTTGACCATTGGGAGCAATGCTCGTTTAACCAATGTTCTCAAACGAGAAACCAGCCCGATATTATCTTGTATTTTTGTCGTAATCTTTTAACAAAATTTAGTAAAGTTTAGCAGGAAAGCCGAAGCATCGTACACTTATATACGTCTATATGTGTATAGACAATCCTCGTAATCAACCTAGTACATAGTCGAATCCAATATTGATCCCATAGAATCGTACAGAATCGTACCGAATCGTGCAGAATGATCAGCGAATAATATTGATAGTTATTGGCAAAAATTGGCATCGATTGTATAGCGTATTATGCAAGTCAATCGGATCATCGACAATGCACAACTCTGGGCTGAAATTCGTTGCCAAAGACTAAAGTTATTGAAGCTTGGTTACTCCGGAACGATTTTGGTCGAGTGGTTATCGACCAAAGCCTAATCTACTGAAACTCGAGTGCCTCGGTGAATGTTAAATGACTAATCACGCGCTTCCTCCTGCCATTCTCATAACCCGATCTTCCAAGGATGCACAACTATACTTGTCCAGGCCCCCATTTTCGATAGTTCGAACTTCTATGCAGAGTGTTTCGCATCTTAGTGTTCGAACTTTATTTCCATAAGCAGAAGTGAAACTAAAACATTACGTAGCGAAGAGCCCGCAAATACCTCGTGAAGAAGTTACAACAAAAATATGAAATGTAAAATAAAAGACTGATAGTCATCTCTCATTACGATATTAATGAAATTTACATATTCAGTAAAAGAAAATTTCTATAAATGTTCGAAATTAACAAATAGCATATTTTTCTTAAACGACCATTAATCAGTTATTTGAAGCTAAATATTGTATTTAAAATATTATCTGTATCTGACAGAGATAAAATATTTTGTATATTCAAAATATATGCAACGTGACTCTGACAAAATATTAGACAAAATTCATTTCATGGTTTGTTCAAAGAAGAAATTTGTTCATAGAGGAAAATTCATATCGTGCATACGGTGGAATCCTGTTATTCGAATTTTTAAATCGTAAACATTTTCCGTAGATGCATTCAACAAGTGACAGAATGTGATAGAACTAAACTAACGACGAAACTTGATGGAATTAATGTATGATAAACATAAATAATAAAAAGGGTGTTGGAAACAATGGGAAGTATCGATACGACACGATTTCAAACGTCAAAGTAACGAAGAAAGATCACAGAGGAAAACGTCGTTTGCAACTTAATTTTTAGATTGCAAGTAATTTAATTTTACCTCTGCACGAAGTATTTTATATACTGGACAATTGTAACTTTTTAGTTCTGCTTCACGTCACATGACAATGCAGCGCAACATGTGACAAAGATAAAACACGTAACAAGAAATATTGGAATTTCGCCGATCAATTTTATCACGATCATACACCGCACATCATCGCTATAGGCTATTGCTTTTTTTCCCCGCGTTAAATGGAAAGCAATTTACAAACGATTGGCGAACGCGATTGCTCGTTGACAGTTTTTTGCATTAAAATCAGCTGGTGTTTATACACAAGGATCGATAGATTTCCATATAAATGAGAGGAAATGGCGAAAAATATACAAAAGATTTCTGTCAAACTTGATATACAGCGACTCTCATTAATATACACTAAATATTTACACAGTTCGAATTTCGTAAAATATCGTTTTAAAGCTTAGAGTCTCTACTTTCGAAACGTATCGTTTCATTTTATTCCAAGTTTCTACGCCATGAAGACGATTTTTTCTTCTCGAAAATACCATAAATTGCCATAGTATGTTAAAAATATTGAAATTTTCTAAAACTTTATGTACGATGTTTTTCGTCAATCTGTATAATATTTCAAGGCAGAATTAAAATTTTTATTTAAGAGAGAATAAAGTTTTTATTATAGAACTTTTATTGTAGAATGTTACTCATTTAGATTCCAATTTAGACTAGACTATAAGTCATTTCATATATTATAGTTACATTTACGAAATACAACAACGAATCAATAAGAGTGTATAAAATAAAATTCTCAAAACTTTGCTTAAAGCATATATCATATGCATTTTATGCATCAATAGACATATTCAAACCTTTATCACCCATTATTTTATCATTATACAGCGATAAAACAATTACATTGTCTTCGCTTCGAATCTTAGATCATAACTCCCCAATTTCATCGTCTTTCACCCTAATCTTCCGTAACCACGTCTTCACTCCTCTCATCATCATTTTACCCTTAAAAGTCAAAACCAATCCATCCATCATTCATCCCTCTCGTCCATTTACTCAAATTCTATAGTCGAAATTAATGAGAGAAGAGCTAAAGCAACGTCCTGACTGGTTAAGCAAACTCACCAGAGACTAATAATATTAATTATATAATATTATTTTTGAGAAAATGTTTGTTTAATATTCATCATCTCATAACGAGTCGTCTATATCTCTGCTACGGTGCTCAAATTTTTATATTTCAAATTTATAGTACGCTGAACAAATGTAGAAGATTTGTAATGTTACAGGAACATTTTTAATATAAAGCTTAATCGAAAAATCACGCTAATAACACCGATTTTAGTTATAGTTAGACGTTTATTCATTGGGAAGTTCAAAATTCCAAAAATCTATCATATGCAAATATTTAAAATAGGCCATTTGTGATATTTATTAGAGAGAATAAATTTCTTTCTAGCTAATCTCGAATTTGTTTTTTTTTTTTTTCAAAAATACTTCAACATCATGTAATAAATTGTAAAATGAGGGCTACTTGAAAAAAATTATAAAAATTTAAACGTCTGTAAAACCACTGAATCCATCAAAATCCTAAAGAAAACCACTGGAAAATTTATTTTCATCACCAAATCCATCACGATCTTGAAAATCAAAGTTTCTAAAGTTTCTTTATAACGATCATTCCCCTTTCAAAAAGTCATACTTGCTGAATGATTATTTTCAGCATTCTATTGAACTTTGAACATTAGAATTAGATTACTAAAACGTTAGGACTTTTTTTAAATTTTTGACCAAAGACTTAAAGGTGTGTAGCCAACGAAATTCCACTTTATAGAAGAGTATTAAATTTTAAATGTAATTTTAACCTGTCGACGGAATAATACTAGTCCATATAAAACGTAATATTATCCTACTGGCTACCGATGTATTAATTTATCCCGAGCGTATCGATCGTCCGTGCTTCAAAATTCGCTGAGAATAATGGTAAACAATTATCCTACGTATGCTTTTTTAAACCTCGCTTCGTAATTTAATTCGTTACATAGCATTGCAGGCGACTAAATTCGTTACACGGTAGGATACACAACCATTCAACTATACACTGAACCATGAATCCGATTCGTGTTTGTTAACTTTGGCCTGTAATGGTACGTTCAAATCATTTTAGATCATTCCAACGAACGAATGCTAGTTCATCCAGTTCGAATTCGTGCGTTTAATCGTGTTATGTGTTAATTTTAGTGTAATAAATGAGTATTATTAATGAAAATAATTGCAAAAATAACACTGCGACTATGCATTGTTACAAAACTATTATTAGATATTAAAATAAAATTTGAATAGAAATTTCATCCTACTGATATTCGTTCGCTTAATATTGATATTAATATCTTGTAACATCATGCGAGAATAATGACAAAATTCATGGACTAAACGTGAAAAACATGAGCGATCCTGATATGCATCATGGTTAGTTTAGGCTAATAGAACGAGTGTTCATTCGATCAAGTTCGTGCTTGTATTCGTATCGTTCAGTGTGTTAAACGAGTTAGTGTAACAAATGAGCATGAATTTGCCACGCTGTTAAAACATATTATGCTTTTCCACGTGGTGAACTGCATTACAATTCTCACACAACGTTAGAAGGAAAGATGAACGAATACTCATCGAACAGATTTGATGTGAGAACTTGAACCTCAGAAGCTAGAGGATCTTCACCCTGTGCGAATTATCTTTCAATATCATTTGTAACGATGTTCGCAATGTTCTTATTTATAAACATTGCAAACCGTTTATCTAATATTATCACTCGAATTACTAAAATCGTCAAAATCACCAATTTAGAATTTTTCAAGGAAATTTTATATATTTGTATTGTGCATTTTCGGAGACTGATGAATGATTTTTAGTGAAATATACAAACAGCTCTTTATTGTATTGAAAATTTTTTCCTGTTCCTTCGATCGTCGATAAATCTAGCGTTAATTACGATAAAAATAAAATAAAATATTTCATTCCCAAAACTATGCTCTAGTAAATCTTTACATGCAGCAGTCTTTAAAGGTTAATATAAATTTTAAAATAATTCAAACTGTCCTTTCCGTTTCTTCTGCTTCGTCAGTCAATTCGATGCTGAACTGCATGTTGTCCAGCATGGTGTATCTTTCCATTAATTTGTCCAATTTGTAGGAGAGTTTTGTTGGGTTCGGTTCTTGTTCGAATTTGGTAAGATAATTACAGAATTGAGTTAAAGGACTCTTGAAATTACGTCGGAGACTAGATAGCTCCTTCATTTGAATTGACTTCATTATTATGAGATATAAATTCTTTCACTGACACAAATATGTAGCACAAATATCGCACTTGAATGTATGTCTTTCGAGTATTGTATCCGGTTCGAAGGACCAAAAAATGTAGCGTGCCGATCTAGTTCTATGTATTTTCTTTTCTTTGACGTACGAGCCGATCGGTGAATCACTCACAGAAATATATTGGGCACTGAACGTAAGATTAGAAAAAACAAGAGTATTTTTTTCTTTTTTCTCTAAATTGTTCTTATCTTGGAATGCACTGGGTTTGGAGACGCGAACCGGCAGACACGCGGAAGGTTTTCTTCCTGATTTGAAAGGGAGAATAAGACTGTTGTATTTTGTTTCGGAGTCGGCTCTTATATGTCCGAGCCCTCTTTGTTTCCTTTCCGATCCTGTGATCGGAAAGGTGGGTTTTTCCAAACAGTTTCAGGGTCAGTTCCAAGAAGTAAATTTGACAATTGCTTCTTGGAACTAACGGTTCTATCTTCTGTGTTCTGCCGGTTTATTAGTGTCCTGTTTATGGTAGGGACCGATGCGATAAAGAAACTCATCGAGCCTTGGGATGAAGAGTCAAATATGTCTACAATACGGAAATGTTAGTTTGAAATATGAAATACGGTCGCGGGAGATCCTTGCCGTAGAGAAAGTTACAAGATAGGAGTTTATTGTCCCTGGCTCGATGAATTCATTTGTCGCATCACATCTTGACCCTCATTGTGTTCGGTAAGACCAAACACAAACGAAGTAATGAACTTTCGAATAGTCTTAACCCCTTGCCTTACGATTTTCTTTTCAGTTTTAAGGAGTAGTAAGCTATTACTTATTGAAACTGTAAAATTAATTTAGGGCATTCAAAGTATTGAAACATTATGTAATTTTTATTGATCAATGTACAGTTCAATGAAATTAAATTTAAAACCTGATTTTAAATATCATATGTTTACAATTTACTTTTTCTTTCAACCTCTTGCGCTGGAGTGACGTGCCACGCAGAGTTCGAGAAACTTTTGTCCCAAATTGCAACATTTTCCTCAGTTTTAAATATATTTAAATGCAACCCAGGAGAAAACAAACGATAAGTTTATTACTTCTTAATAATTTTTATTCAGTGATATCATACTGACGAGTTCAAAAAAAAAGAAAAAAAGAAAGAAAGCGACGAATTATTGTATTCGGTCACTCGTTATGGTCCGCGAACCAGCGCAAGGGGTTAAATCGAAACTTTAAGCCGCGAGCACGACTCGATATTGCAAGTCAAGGGGTTAAAGTAAACGCGTGAGAAAGAAGGGCAGTAACTGTCCAACCTAATTTATGCTGTGGGTAATTCACGTATTAAAATCAAATCAGTCGGCAGACCGCGGGATCATGTATTTAGTTGGCATGCGAGAATGCGAGCGCGGGCTAATACAAAAGGGAAATGAGGGAGAGACGACAGGTTAAGCCGACAAGGCTCACTGACGCAGAACAGAAAAACATTTTTCCTCTTGGTGAAATCTCGCTCGTAAGCCTCTCGAGCGCTCCTTTCAGTTAATGCCCGTGCACGCTCGGCCGAAAGGGTGGGGAAAGCGTGTTTCTGCGAATCAATATCGAGCATTATGGACGTACGTACATATTTCCAACCTCTTGGTGATGCGATGTAAAAATCTTGACATCTAACAGCCGCGTAATCGAACGCGTGCACCAACCGAGATGCAACTTGCGTTCTGCGAACTTTAAGAACTCTGAGGTTATACCAAAACTTTCCGCGTGAAACTCAGTTCTTTTACGTATTCGACGGCGATGGAGTCTGGAGTCTATTCAATAGACGACGATATTTTTCCATGTGCAGTAGAATTGATAATAATTATTTTAATCTTTTATATTCTGATAGAATATATGTAAAAAATATATATATATATAAAATTATTATAAAATATAAATATAATTTTAAATATATATATATATTTATATTATGAAATATAATTATTATAAAAAAATATATTTATATTATATAATATATATTTATAATTTATAATAATATAATAATATAATAAAAGGTGTGTGTGTACACATATAGAAATATCGCTTTGTATAAAAATACTACTTGTAAGACATTAATGTGATGAGAATTTCTCGTGATGTTCAAAAGGACGTTGATATTCAAAACGTTTGTAAATCGCTGAAATGTTTATACTTCGTGTAATATAACATGGTATTTTTTCTCAGTGTAAAGTCTTTTTATAAACATTTATTTATCGAATGTCTTAATATTCGAATGTTATATTGTCAGACCAGAACGCTTGTTGCTGAAGATCATCTGATCACTAAACAGACATTCTATTCCAGTGACATAATCTTTCGAAAAGGATATTTGAAAAGTAATTCACATAAAAGAGGCTCTAACGTATGTAATATATTTAATTATTAAAAATTTTATTTTCCTGTTTCCTTTAGATTTAATATAAATATAATGTAACATTTGAAACTTTAATATAAATATCGCAGATAATTTAATTCCTGATATAAAAGATTAACATGATTATTGTTAAAGAGAATGTCTATTCCCTATAGCCAAGTGATATACCGTATGCGTCTCTATTTTTATATAATATTATTCGTCATAGTCACTTTTTATATGACATTAGAATCAACTAAATATTATACAGTGTTTTAAAGAGCTTATTCTAGAATTAACTTTATTAATAGATTTGACTCCTGACAATTAACACGTAAAAATATTAAATGACGTTCTCGAATATATTGAGACTAAGAAGCTAATCAGTTTAAATCGTTTTCTATTGAAATAAACTTATACTATGCACAAATCTGTCGAATTCGATAGAACAGTTTATTTACTGCAATAGGATCACTATAATACAATCATTACGATACAACTAAACTGTTTCATCGATTGAAAAGGATATTTGCATCGTGTAAGTCGTTTTTAATGAGTACTGACTTACACTGATTGGCTTCTGAGCCCTTCATTTATCCAGGCCACTGCACTGGCTCATTCATTTTGCTGAAAGGAAAAATATCTCAAAACAGAGAGAACGGGAACACGTGGAGTAATTTTACAACGAAAAAAGGTTAGAACATTTTACAACAAAGTGGCAATAAAGTTGCTAAAAAAAGGTTAGAACATTTTACACAAAGTGGCAATAAAGTTACTAAAAATACAGAAAGAAGTTGTGGAAAGAGACGACGACCACGTTTGATCGTAACAGAAGGTACAAAGTGAAAACCAAGCGTCAGAAGTACTATAATTGCGTGCTTCAAAACGATACGAGCTTCTTTTTAATTTTTGTCTTTGTTCCAAATAATATCATTTAAACGTCGCTCGTCCACGTGAACCGACGATCGCCTTTAACGCGATTATTTTCACCAATAATAGTCTCCGGTCCTATCGTAGAATTGACAGATGTCTGGAGGTTTCATTCGACAATCGATCGTTCAGTGATGAATAGTCTATTATAAGTGACTTCCACGCTGACCGTTCTTGCTGATAAATTAACACCGATAGGGAAAAATATTTCGTAATTACAAATAAAAATGTAAATATCAAATTTCGTAATTAGGCAAGCAACTAAATTCTCAAGAATTTTGTAATACCATTAACCCAATAACGACCAACATTGCGTAAAAGTAACATTCCATTTGTGATATTTTTTCATTCGTTTCTACATCGTCAAATTTATTTCTTTTTTTCTTTTTTTTTTAATATTGCACTCGTGAAATGCAATTTCAAAAATTCTTTTTATGTCTCTTTTGTCATTGTTCCAGCCAGAGTTTGAAATTGTATAAAACAAAAACTGAACGAAATTTTAGGACTATCGCGTTTGGATTAAGTTAAAGTTGTTTGCAATACTGTCAACAATTCGAAAAAGGAGAAACGTCTATTTTCTCTTCTTTTTGTACTAATTTCCCTAAATTTCCCGAATATTTTCAAACATCGTCAAACACAAAGCAACATTTACTTTGTGTATTATTCTGTAATACATTTTCGTTCTTTCATTAAGTGCTAAGATTCAAGTCATTAACTTGAATAATTAAATATGACACAAGTAAAACTAGATTATAACTAATAAAACATAATGTAAAAAGAATCTCAGTCGTTAAAATTAAATATAAAAATTGCTGAAATTAATAAAATTAAATTTTCTAAGAGAAAATCAAAATAATTTAAAATTCATTATGCCTGAAGTTAATATTAACGTTGAACGCCAAAGAAGTATCATAAATTTCAACGTTCAATTTATAAAATTGAGTCACGATGCACGACAATTTAATCGAAGATCATCTTCGTTTAAAAAAGAAAAAGAGTGATGCAAATACCACAAAAAAAAAAAAAAAATAAATTTCGTACGTCACCATATATTGCTTACAAAAAAACACTCTTTTCCTATTTCATTTTTTTCCCCCGTACAAACGCTGGCTAGTAAGCCCGTGAACTGTATACGTATGTATCTCGCCGAGGTGATTTCACGACCGCATAAAATTCGCAATGAATCTTATTTGCCGGTGTAAATAATTGCGAGGCCGCGGTTGGTCGGCATAAACCATAAAATGGGAAAATACGTAGTGTCTCGGCCAGTTTTGCAGGGAGCTTTCCGCGTTCCAGCTGAAAATAACTCACGATCGCAGCCCACCGTTGGGGGTGGATCGCCCTGAAATCTGGCCCCTTCGAGAGGATATTTCAGCCGGAACATACCGATAAATCGGATGACTTATTATCGGCTGTAATCTCCCGGCCGAACGAAGAAATGTGGGTGCTTCGACCTTCGAAAATACATTCTTCACCGGGCGAGGAGCAAGGCCATTGTTGTATTTAACGCTTCTTTACACGCTCGTTCGTTGTTTATCTTGTGTCAAGAAAAGTCGCTGTATTACACACGCCCTCTTCAATTTCTTTGACCGCGTTCGAAAAGCCGGCGGATGGAAAATGGCGGTCGATTTTTCGGATTGCGTAACGCGAAGTACGCGACGAAACAAAGGAACCGCTGGGTGTTACGATAGAACTCGGATGGAACACGACAAAATAGGAATCTCATGAATTTCGGAGCGCGGAGGACGAAGTGGTCGCTAAAATGCATAAAGAAAAATCCAGTACGTGCTGCCGACTGCGTAGAATGCTTAAAAACGGAGTTTCATGAATTTAGAAGTAAATGATGTCCGGTAAAAGGAATAAATTTCGGTGCTCATTTACATTCGAGCGCTAGCTCTCGAATTGCTTTGCGATTTTCGCTATATGCGACGTAAGAATATAAAGATTAATTGTTCAAATAATTCATTTTACACGCACGTGTGTATGTATGTTTGTCACATATTTTTACATAGCTGTTATATCAAACTGTGATCAGTTTCACTAAGCTGCAATATGTTCCAAGGCATTTTTTATTGGCACTCATATAAGGCAAAGCAATTCGATTAACAGATGCTGAAGATGTTACAAATTTATACTTCGTGAACTATGGAAAAGTGGAATAAGTATTTTTCTAGTAAACAATTTTTCGTCTCCCGTAATGATGCACTTTCAGTATCTATCTCTATGTAATCTAAAAACACTAACAAAAGTAGCAGATACTAATTATAATGTAGATACTATTTATAAATTGAAGATTAATTCAAAAATTAACAATAAATTAAGTGAAAATTGATTTAAACATCTGTTTATTGCTTGTGCATTTTTCATTTCATAGTAGCTGTTATTAAGTTAGGTGCATATTAAATGTTAGTTTTTTAGACATGACTTTGATCGTGAATTGTTTTATAAAATATATAATTATAATATTCAATTAAAGCAATTAGCTTTATATGATTCAACACATATCAAAATTCAAAAATTTTTGCAATAAAATCATCACAATGTTACTCATTTGCAACCTCTTTTTATTAATTTATGCATTAAAAAATCTTTGTCCTTCTCAAACCATTAAATGCAACGGTTTTCATGATATGTTAAATGTAAACTTATACAGAATTATTCTGATAATTCATAACAATTAATAACGTGATTTTGATATTTTTGTTATGTGGTTCTTCTTAACATTCGATGTTAACAATTGATAATTGATCATTGAAACGACATTTCATATGTACCAGCTTCTAATTTATTTTCTATAATCTAAAAAATTTTTACAAATATTTATTTTATTTCAATTATAAAAACAATGCTAATCACCAGTGAGAATCATGACAATCATCGTGTCGATTATCTATCTATATAAAATTTCTAAATTTTATCGATGTTTTTAACGTTGCAAGGAAATTAACACGTCCGATTTGTACGAATAAAGCAAAGAAAAATCGATTCATGCAATCACGTCACGTATAATCAGAAGCAACGCGTAGGTAGAAAAAGAAAATCTTGTTAGATTCAGTGAAATCCTGTAAAGTTATTGGATAGTGTCCACGGTTAGAAGACGAAGCAACAAAGAAAATGAAATTTCAGAGATCAAACGCAATTCTCTTTTTTGAGAATTTCACGTGAGATTTCATGAGAGATGATTAAACACGTTGATTATCATTCGGTTTCTGAGCAACGTTTCTGTTCGTATAAACATTTTAAAATGCTTGAAGTAGAATTAATATTAATAATAAAAGATATTAAATAATCTAAATAACTGTTAAATAACCTAAAACCGAAAATATCGGAATACAAACATCCATATTTATACATCTGTGGCTGCGCCGCGTGTCATTCACAAAAGAAAATTGCATTTAAGCATTAATTGAATTTATGTAAAAATATGCATGAAAATAAGTATAGATTTCTATCGTTAAGAAAAAAATAAGGAGATATTATTAATAAGAAGATTTGGTTATGATCTATAAATGAAAGTGAAAGTATTTTTCCATATAATCTTCTTTAGTCGTACAGACTTATGAAACTACCACTTGAAAAATGTAGGAAAATGTGGAAAATTTTTACATATTGTACACAAAACATACTGAAATTTCATTAACACTGTAATAAGATGTAATCACCGTAACTATATTGGTAAACTTTGAAACCAATTCAAAATATAATCAATCCGAAAATATTAATAATATGATATAATATATATTAACAGTAGTATCAAAAGTATCACGTATAATAAATAATTGATTGTTTAAGTAATTCCTGTAAAAAGTTTAGACCTGCGCTAAATATCTTGTATAATTCCTATGTACACTTTCACCGTCGCGATGAATGTATCCCATTGCGAAAATTTCGCAATGTTATATGCGTGAAGAATTATAAATTTCCAAATGATTTTCGTGAGCCATATATCCAGGCCAAATTCCAGCCCGAATTCCAAGCGAAAATTCCATTGTTTGGTTTCTCAAATTTTTATTTTCTATGCAAAACATTTGGCTGAAGTTCCATTCGTATGTTAAATTAGGGACGAAAATGAATGCTTCAGAACTTTTTCAGATTCGTTCAAAGAAACAATGTGTTCTGGCGCAGAACAGAACCCTCCGAGGCGTCTTGTCAGGTCAACTCCTACAAGCCTCGGCCCTGCCGAGAATTGCCAGATGTGCAAGCATACCTCTCATCCAAGGACACTTTCCCTGGCCTTGGAGAGAGAGACAGTATGTGGAAAGGCTCGGTAGGGCATAAACAAAGCCTTGTCTAGGAAACAAGGCGCCTTGGCCGGCTCCAGAAAGTCGCCTACCAATTAAAAAAGGGCGACGTAGACACACAGCGAAAAGAGGATTCGGAGGAGTCTCCAATAGACCATTGGACGAGACACACGCAGTCCGTCAGAGGACTGACCCCGCGTCAGTCATACATTCACCTACATTTACACTCAATTCAGTCATTGTATTTGTTGAGAATAAACGTATTTATTCTACATCACGTCTTCATTCATTAAAATATCTCTCCGGAGGCTGTAACAGGCACGACGAGAGAGCGACGAGCGAAGCGGACAGCAACTAACGTTCAACACAGCCGAGCTTGCCGTAACACAATGAAAACAATAAACAATTAGGTCGAGAAATGAAAGACCTGTTATGACGATCATTATGCCAGCGGAGAGATATGTACATACTCCATTTAACTATTTAATTGATAAATAAAAGTATATACGTACATGCATGATGACTGTATTAATTAAAATTCTGTGTTAAGTATTAAAAATGTGTGAAGATTGCGAATAATCTAAATAATATAAAAGAATAGAAAAAGAAATCCTTATTTATGCAATCACGTTATGCATCAACTGCTCCTATATCGCAGTGTAAACTGTTTCAATGCTATTTGCAATATACGAACTGAAACATACGAGATATTTATTCACTTATTCAGCAATAACAGACGTAAAATATTGGATACTATATAGCTACAAAGTATAAGTTAAAGGAGGTACATTTAGATTCTATTCGCGATGTATCATATTCTATCAATCCCTACAATTCACTGACATTTTATAGACTGTCGTTTCCTTGCTCTGCAAAAGATATCATATATCAGAACTCTTTGTTTCTCCAATTTTTATCCGATATTATATTTCATGCGTGACGTGCCTGTTAGTTCATCTCATAGGTAACGTTTTTTTCTGATTAAAGTTTAATATTTTCTCAAATATCATTTAAAACAATGAGAGTTATTATTATAATGTTACCAGATTAGCATGTTACCAAACGATAGAAGTTTTGAAAAATTCAAACAGAGAAAAAAAATAACGAAGCGTGACAAAAGTACAAGGAAATCCATCGACGATCAACCTTTTACTTTTATCCAATACACGAAAGCCAATAATCGCGTTACCTGTGAAACAAACTAACACCATCGCAATTAATTATAGAATTGTTTAGCGTCAAAGTTCAATATTACGCGTGAAACACGTTCGATTTTCAAACATACACACGTATACACACACACACACACACGTGCCCGACGACAATAAATTACGTAGCCCCTCGAGTTCGTCTCTCGTTAATCAAACGTCGATGAAAAGAATTTCACGCTCCATTTTCTAAATATTCCATATCTCGGTCGAAACCGCGCTAAATTAATCATCGGCCGATGGCTGTGAACACGCGAGAAGGCGAGAACACTTAAATTTTCACCGCGGCTACAATTTTTTCCGCGTGGTCGGTGAAACGGACGTATCCGGAATTACAGCCGAAATATGCCTCCTGCAAACGGCCTCTCACGCCCGTTAGAGAACTCGGCGTGCGAGCTCGTTATTACCGAAAGCGGCGTGCAAACGCGCGTAATATATCGTCTTGTCAATCATGATTACGGTTACCAGGGTCGGTGACAGTGCACTCGGTATAACGAAGTTTCAGTCTCGTTTCACACTGTTACGGCCTGCGGTTCGAATCGATGCGCTGCCACGGGTAAACTGCGTTTTCCCTCTTCCCCCAACTCCCACTGTGATTGATAAATACACGGTTTTTGTATCGTCATTATACGATATACATACGAGCATAAATTAGTCTCGTCTCTACTTGGTTTCTCAAGACCAGTGCGTTTATACCGCCAATGTCACGTTTTTCTGATTTAAGTTTGATATTTTCCTTCTTCCGATTGTTCAAGATAGTTTAACAATAAACATCATGTTACATCATGACATCGGCGTATTATCAAACAATAGAAGTTTTGAGAAATTGGAATAGGAAACCAACTCTGACGTAAGTATGACACTTTCTTGATTCCCTTAATTTTTATTTTATTGTTGTTATTTCTAACGTTGACGACTTGATGTTTGACGTACTTTGTAGGAATTTATATCTCTGAGGATACAATTATAAGAGCTCAGTAGAAAATTGTTTTACACATCTACTGTACATCACAATTAGTGTGTGGATTTTTATCCATTTATTAAAAATTTGAAAGTGAAAAACTGCGCAGCGACATGCAAAAAATGAAATATGAAATATTTTATAAAGCGTAATAATTTTATAATATTTATCTAGTATATAAAAAAATTTATTTACCGAGATTCTATTATGTTAATTAAATTGTCAAAAGTACGAACTTGTATAAAAATTATTAAATATTCTTTGATTAAAATCATAAATAATCATAACAGATACTCTGTTTCATGTAATTTTGCACATTATAAGCATTGCGTGCATTTCTGCAATTTCCAATTTCCTATAATTTATATAATTATAATTTATATAACGATCGTAGCACGTTTATGAGTATGTGAAAAAGGTCTTATATAAAGTCTTGAATAAAATTTTATACGATCTATTATATATTTCTATTATATACGTTCTATTATATTTGTGAACATATTAGAGAACATAGTTGTATTTTTTCTTCATTTACATATCCAATGTGTATTTGTATAATCGTAGTCACCAATCTTTTTTTTTAATCCATTTGACATTCGTGTATAATCTGTGAATGATATGTGGTATTAACACAATGCTTCATATGGACAAACTGCAACGTTTTATTTCAATGTTCACAAGATGAGAGTAACATTATAACCATAACCATATATTTTCTCCTTGATACATATATAAAATGTCTACAAATAATTACCTAAAATTTGTCCAACATTGACAATTGTGAGTTAGATTCATAACAGAGTCTGACATAATAGAATCACGTGTTTTGGTCTAAAAGTTATACACTATCAGTTTGATTTGAACGAATACGATTTTTTTTTAATTAAAATACGATTTATTTTTAATAAATTTTCCGTCATATTATTGTCAAAGTAACAAAGTCGAGAGCTGAGTAATCTAATTCTTCGATTTAATATTATTTAATATGAAATGTGTATTATCATGAACAGCTTCTAATAATATTACCACAGATTCTATATAAAAATGGTAAGTGCCCACATACTTCTGAGTATTAGTGTAAATCGACAAACTCGTTATGACGGAAGATTAACAGGCATTTCACGTATTGTTTTCACTGGCAACTTCAGACTAGATCGGACGCTTTCTTTGTTCTGCCCAAACGTAAGTTGCATTCATTTTTTCAATTGTCTTGATTCCCCTCTTGGAGTTTACTCTTGAACAAAGGCGAAACGTGTTTGGAATTTTTGGTACGTTAGAATCGACGTTTGGAAGATATATTACAGTTACGATTAAGAAGATGAATAGTTTTATTCGCAAGGAGTAAGTTTGCAATACGTGAAGAAAATTTAATAATTAATGATAACCTAAACATAATATTTATTTCAGTAGCGATTAATATGCGATTAATTTATAAATACATACGTATATTTATAACATGTGAACAATATGAATTGGTTTGATCTTATTTTTATAATCCTTTTGTAGCCAGATTAACAAGAGAAGAAATGATTAATTAATTATTACGAAAAGAATGATTAATTTATTCCAATTTTGGAACTAATATTATTTGCAGTAACTCATCTAACTGTATCGATCAAATATCATAGTGAAGCAATAAGCTATAAAAGGAAATTTTCAAAAGGTGGTGTAAGTGGATGTACTTTCATGTTACATAATGTTATAGAAGATTAATTGTTTTATTTTGAAATTGTCAGTGAGACAACAATTTAATTATAAAATTATCCTATTAAGACGAAAAAAGTTTCTAATATTATACATTGGTGTGTCACATGTTATATACCTCACGGATGATATAAAGTTCCATTACACGAATTTTCTACGAAAAAAGATATATCCACTTTAAATATTTTGTCTTAAAGTTACAAGGAAATCAGACACGTGGAACACTTGGAGCTTAATAGATAAACGAAACCTACTTGGAATAAACAGATAAACTTGGACTTAATAGACAAACAAAAACTGTGACAATATAATTTAACGTGTGAGAAACCAAATTTTCAATTATGCAAAATTATCAATTATCAACGAGTCCGAGAATTTCATGATATGTATCTTTTATAACAGTTTTTATTTCATTTCACATCTTGAAATATTCCATATCTTTTCCTGACATTTTCTTGAATTATTCGCTGAGGAGAGACTTCAATTGACTTTTAAGTAGTTTCTACGAAATTAAATTGGTCGTAGTATCAGTCGAATAAAGAATTGTCGATAAAACACGGGCTGTAAAATGTGGTCTGTATCCGTGATAGAAACCGAGGTTAGAAGCGGCAGTAGATACGGAATATCGAGCACAGACACAAGGAACAGGTTAATCGAGTGGAAAGTATTTCCTTTGTACAAGAATACGGAAATTTTCTTTGGGTTATTAATTCAAGGGAACATGTGTTTAACCCCGAATACAGCGCGTTACAAGGCTTTTTATTGAAACTTCTGGAATCGACGATGAAATTGAAAGGAAAGGATAAGTACCATGTTTTATAGTATTTGCAATTAATCGATGACACGATTTCGTTATTGCTTACGAATCAACATTTACGGACTTGAAATTTTTGACGAATGCTTGCAAATAAAATATTAACGGAGATACAATGAAGAGATAAACTGAAAAATCATGTCGATGTAACATTGTGTAATATTATGCAACAAACCACTTGCTCCCATTTTAAAGAATAATATTTGGTAATGGGTAAGAAAGTAACGATAATTTTATTCTCGAATTTAACACTGAAAAACAATGAAAAATTTTTCTCACGACTAGATCCACCCTCAAAAATTGTTGTACGATTTCTTTTACTATTAAAGTGAACTTTGAATATTAAGATTAAATGTTAGAATTTCTTAAACTTTTGTCATTCAACTCTAATATTCAACATTCAATAAAATGGTACCATAAGATCGTTTTTTTAAACAAGTTTTTAAGAGTCGTTATAAAGAGAAAATTTCACTCTTCAAGACCATAGTCGTGAAAATATATTTTCAATGTTTTCAGAGATATTTGAACTTTTACAGTTTTCGCCAGCTGCTACGTGATGTAAAAATATTTTTGGAAAACGAATTCAGATCAAAATAAAAGCTTTGTTGAAAGTTTAAAATGTCAATAATTTTTCACCGTTATTAATTCAGTTATGCTCTTCCCTGTGTGTACTAGACTGCTGCATATGGCGTATAAAATCATTCAGAATTCAATGACTATTATTGTTAAATAATATTCATTTAAAGCTTGGAAAACGAAACATATATGAACATCGAATTGTGCATAACAAAGTAAACTGAAAGACAACCACATTCATGTGATAAACTTAAATCAGAAAAATAAAATTGTAAAAATGAAAAATTAATATACTAAGAGCCAGTTATCAATGATCGACTGAATAACAATTTTATTGTAATAATTACAACATTATTTTACGACAGTTGAAATGTACTGAATCGAAATTTCATTAATACCATTTTCAAGAAAGCTGTTCTTAAAACTTACACTATCTCATCTAATACACCATATGAGTAGAATATGAGAAGAATATGATTCATTCACACATGACATCCAAAGACAGATGAATATGTATACAATATGCACATATATGCATATATATATATACACGTTTATATTGCCATATACATATTGATTCACATGTAAATAAACGTATATGTACGAGGAGCAGAGGCAAAGATGGAGAGACGGTTCGAAATGGAGGAAATAGCTCTGAAAGCGAGTCTCGATAAGCTTGGTGTACCACCTCTAATTAAGGTTCACTTTGGATTTCCACTTTACAAGGTGGTAACCGAGCCACTATGATAGAACTGAGAACGAGGTCGTACAATTTCTGTCTCTTTCAATATCGAAAGTTGTCTAATGTGGAAGAAGGGAGAGTGTGATTAGTTTTGAATAAGAACTTCGGAAAGCTTAGTTTGCGACGAAGCGAGCCGACTGAACGGCAAGGGATACGTTTTTATGATCGCGTTCTTATCTCAGTACCCGGTTGCAGAAACTTTGCATTCGTAAAACGAAATTTGTTAATCTTGATCAATCGTTTCCTGACCCAGAGTGTTTTTGATTGTTCCAAAGATATTCGTTTCTTTTATTTCCATTCTTCTCTTTTTTTTTTTTAAAGAAAACTTAGTTTAGTATAAACTTAGTTAAATATAGTAAATAATATTTAGCTACACTAACTTTTGAGAAAACTATGTATAACTTAGTTATTTTAATTTTGTTTCTTGTGCTTAAATTTCTTTTTTTGGGGAGGGGGGAGGGAAGGGAGATTATTATAACCAATAATTAAAAAAAATTTGAATAGCTTAACAATAAAGAGATACTTAATGAAATTATATGAAACTTTAGATATCTTTAAAAGTTCAAAATTTTAGATATCTCTAAAAGCAGTTCATACACGATAGAACGTTTTGTAAATTTGCTTTAAAATTTACTTTAATAGTAACGAAACATCGTCTGGTCAGTACTCGTCAAATTTGATATATACATGCTTCGTTCTATTTTTCAATCCATCTTTTAAACATACTTAATCTGCGTAATTTAATCAGTGTAATTGTCCGTGTTCCTCGTAAATCAATCGAGACATTGTTAACAAAATTCATGTACACAATTGCCAAAATATTTTTGTGGTTAATTTATGAACGTGTCCTGCGTTTATCTTAAATCTGCACGATAATGATGACTACAATAGATGATTAAACCATTAATGATAATGTGTTGGTAAACCGATAATAATAGTGGTTAATAATAATAGATAATAATGATTATAATTGATGAACGTTACAACCAATATAGAGAGCTTTTTGTAAATTAGTATTATCAATACGGGAAATACTATGGAAATTCATTACTTTCTGTGGAACTTTTATTATAGTGATAATATTATTAAGCAACGACCATTGAGGACTTCTATGAAACTTCGTGAACTTTGAAAATATAAATAAAATGAGAATTTCAGTAGAAAATTGATTTGCATGCTTGTTAAAAATTATATAGAAAGCATAATAAGTATAATGAATACATTATTTTTTCATGTTCATTCTGTCGAATTTTTCATTTTAAAATTTTTTACAAATGCATAAAAATCCACAATTTAGTCAATCTAATTAAATTAATACTTTCCATTCTTTCTTCTCATTCTTTAATTTTAACTGTTATATACTAAATAAGTGTTCTTCTCGAACAAACTCTCTGTTTATCTATACTTTTATTACCCACAAAATTTATTGTTACATACTTGAATGTACGTTTCAAAATATAAGCTTAACACGTAATAAAATTTAATTCAAAATATATGAAATTATTAAAATTTGTTGTATGTTTCGATAAAATGTTTTAATTGGAGAAAATAATAATTATTCCGGCACAAAACCAGAATGATAAAATAACAGATTCAAATATAAGGGAACATATTGAATTCTCGTTCAATAAATAACGTAATTAAAATACTATATGTATAAATAATAAAAATTGTATTTTTAATGTATATACATATTGTATTTTAATAATCTAATGTTAAAAATTAAAAAACTAAAACGTTAAATAAGATGGAATACATAAATAATGAGAAAACATAACTAAAGGCAATATCGTAATATATTATATTTTATATTATATTATTCTGTATTATAATATTCTGTACTAACCGTGTTGCTTAAAATTCAAAGCGAGGAATCAACAGTTCCAACCACTTCAAAGCAAATTTATGTTCAATTCTGCAAATTTTACTTATAATCTTTGATACCAAAGTACGAAAAATTTATTATCAGTGAAAATAATTATCTCCTAAGTTGATAATTTCAAATTCTGTGTTAATCATTTTTTCTATTGCGTTATAAAAAGATTGATTCCCAGTTTGAGTGATGTCATATTAACCAAATTGGTACTACACAATTTTTTCCTATTCACGGATTTTACTGACTCAAAAAGTTAGTTACTTTATAGAATGATAGTCATAGTCCAACATGAATTAGTCATACGTACGTATGGAAATGCGTACGTGATCCTATTTAAAAGATTTTCTAATATCCTTTCATCTCGCTCGAAACAATAGTACTTTACATTTTGACATGCCACGTGAAATGACAAACGCTAGCACAAATCTTGATGAAATATTGTAACTTTCGTTTCACTTGTTGTAGCGAACCAACAGACAACGATAATACGACTGATCGAAGAAACGGATCGAGAAACAGATCGTAATTGAAACGAACAAACAATTACTTAACAGCTCGATTCAGATTTAATTCCGACGAACGCGAACGGACGATCTACAGGTTCGTTGCAAACGTTCGAGAATATTTGAGCGTATAATGTCTGTATACAGAAACACGGTAGCGCAGAATGCAAATTATTATGAACTGGTTGCACAACGTGAATATTCGCGCTGCCGCGATCGATCGCTTTGATTAAACCGGATTGTAACCCGTATACTTTCCGGCGTTTAACCGAAACGGTTAAAAACTTACAGTTAAACACCTTTTCTGCGCGAAACGCTTTCTGCAAATTAACACCGCTAGCTAGCAGCTAAAAGCTCGTATACATATATACACACGTATGTACGTGATAAACGATAGAAAATTACCAGAGAACGTTCGTCGAACGTTGACCAACGCGGTCGCGAATTAATTGATACGAAGTGTGAAAGAAAGCAGGCTTAAAGTGCGATGTATCATCGAGAGTGCTACTAACTTTCAATCCTCCCCCGGCCGGCGGCTGCCAGTTTCAATATCCTGCCGGCGTAACTTTAAAATTTACCCACTTTGGCGCACACGCGCACGCACGTTCGACCACGAGCCTCGGGCATCGAGGAATAGTTTCCGTGAATAACAGAAGGCAAATCCACGAACGGATTGAACGGCAGAGTCGAAAGACGACAAGAGGAGGATCGAAGGAAATCAGCAGGCAGGGGGACTTACCTTGAGGTAGGACGGTGAGCAGGAGGACTATTTGGAGACCGGCGCTGACCATACAAAGCTTTATTCGCATCTGTGGCAGACCTCTCGTCTGGTTCGCCATGGCGAATGAATTTTGCAGACTCGGCCAGCTCGACATCTCCTATTCGCAAGGGTCGGCCACCCGGAATCCGGTGAATGCTCCGCGCTACTCTCGTCTTCCAGCCACTGTACTCTCTTCTCGTCCGTTCGTTCTCCACTGCGGTGCGCGCACTACCACTATATATATTCAGATATACAGATATATTTATCTGGCGTGTCACTTCTACGAGCTGCGATCACCGTCTCGTACGTCGCCCGGGAACTCTTCGTTGCGAACTACTGTTTCACTGATTCTGATCATCGTGGGCCGCGAGAGGACGAGACCGATCGAAACGCGAGTTCTTGCGCTAATCGTCACAACGATGCACCGTAAACCGATTTACCGCCAGACTTTGCCGTCATAACCGATCCGTTATATCCGGCGTCACTTTTCCTTTGCGAGCCCACCCTTCGGTCACACGCACGCACTGGCCCGAACCTCGTGTCGGCCGCTACTGCTGCTGTTGCCTATCGATACCGCGGTTTTAGGTCTGCATCGGACCTCTCCACGCGTCGAGCATGCTCGCGTTCAACACCTGAAAATAATTATACATGGTATCAGATCGATCGAACCGTTTCTCTGATTCGGTTTGTTCTTTGTTTCTCGCTTTCCACGACACTTCTGCACACGGATCATAAGCATTTCTCTCTGTCGAGGAAAACGAGTTCTTTCAATTCTTCTACGTTATCAACAAATATTTTAGTCTGTTGTAACATTTTCTCTTTGAATGTATAATCTGCATTAAACTGTTAGTCTGTGCGTAAAATAATTAGTTCGTTTCTAGAGATTTCAGATAGAACGACATGTTACGATATACTGAGTAAATATGTCAGAACAAACATATGTATTTAGAAATGAATGCATTTTTAATTTGTTGTGTGCCTTATTAAAGTTTGATTTAACATTCGAAATATTAAGGAATTAAGTGATTAAAGTGGCATCTGATTATTGTTATTATTATTTTGTTTGTTTTTTCGTTTCTCTTCTTCAAGCGACACTTTATGAATTTTTCTATATCGACCACGTTACGAATAAACACTCTACATTCTGTATAATATTTTTCTTTACGAAGGAAATGTGACTAAACGACTTCTATGATTCTATTTGTTCTTATCTTTCGTCTTCAATCGACGTTTCGCGAATTTTTTCCACATTGGGAAACGTTACGAACAAACATCCTTTTCTCTGTACAACATTTCTCTTTATTTATCGAGGAAACAGTTGTGATGGATTGGAAATGTGAAGCGTTTTTTTCAATTCCATCGTAAGAACGAACATTTCGATACCTTTGATTGTATTTTTATACGGAGAAAATAAAGAATATCGCATATCGTGAAACTGAAATGTTAAAACAATTCTCAATCGATGCTGCTTTGATCTACGATCTCTTTAAAATGAGACGCAAAATATTGAGTACCAATGGAATCTCACTATTTTACAATGAAACGTAACACTGTAAACACTTCAGTTTTGTTGAATTTCACGAAATTATAGAATCTAGAACTTAGAATTGTGGAAAACATAATAATAGAAACATGTTATATGTCTTTCAGGCATGAATTTTTATAAGAAAGAAAATTGCAAAGTTGCAAATTTTGTTTTAATAAAATATATAAACGTGTGAAATGATGGAAAATGAACGGTGCAAAATTAAAAATCAATTAATAACATCTGTCGATAAAGTTTCTGAACATGAAACTCTCTATTTCCAATTACATAAAATTTCGTATGAACTTCATTTAATAGTTGAACTAAATTTTAGTCGATTAAACAAACTCACAGTGATTGGATCAACTTATCTGAATCTTAACTTTTATTATATGAATTCTTTATTAGCAGCAGGAAGAATCAGCGAACTTCTATTACATGAATTCCAATTATGTAAACTATTTGTCTCCTGACAAAGTCATATAAACGGAATTCTATCGTGCTCTAATTTTTTAAAACTAGCTTTTCATGCTTATTGACAGGGTATTGACAAGATAGGATATATTTCGACCAGTATTATTTTTGGGATTTCCTCTTATAGCCTTAATATTACAAGACAAAATTTTGATAATATAAAATGAATGAAAATAATTGCAATGAAACGTATTAACATAACGTTAGTTCCTAATGATTCTAATGTAATTTGATCTGTTACCATCATCTATAATCCATCAATAATGTGACTCAATTATTGAAACAAATATATTGCTGCTGTAATTTGTCATCCATGGAAATTGTTTCTTTTATTCAGGCAACATTTAGTTTACCTCTTGTAGAAAAAATTATAGTTTACAATTGCATCATAGTAATTTATATCGTTAACGAAATGACATAGGCGGCAGTTGAGATGTCACGAAAATAAGAATGAGAAGGCGTTACAGTGTGAACTTTGCGGTTATTTGAACGCGTGTCGTAATATAATTTAATTACTCGTCGAATTAACATTCACGCGTGTTACTAATTTGATATTATAACATAATCATTGATAGGATAATACACGAATCAAGTTCGTTTAAATTCGTTCAATTAAATTTTGACAGTAATGTGTTAAATGTCAAATGTAAAAAATTCATAGAATATGTCATACATGTTAAACTAATTACCAAAAATATATAATGACAAATAACATTTAAAATTGTAGTAATAAACGGAAAATATTTTGAACATTTTGAAATATTTAGAATACGTTCATAAAAATAAAAAAAGAACGCATGACATATTAAATCGCGAATTAGATTAGATTATCTTAAAATTATAATAACCAGAGGAAAAATAGAATGATCTTAAAATGTCTCGAGTGTGGACAGGCGTGTTTCAAGAAACTTGAGATAACACGTTCCTAGAAACGGAAATGAAAGAGACTACACGACCCTTGGATCAAGAATATAATTAAATTATTTTTCATCCACTTATCATGCCAAAATAATAATTAAATAAACACGATAATCCAAATTCTAAATATTTTGAACACAAGTTTTTATACTAGAGATAACGACGTATTAATTTTGAGAAATGTGGCCATTGGATCAAGAGTATATTTAAATTAATTTTTCACTCATTTGCCATATCAAAATTATAGCAACAAATGAATCCTGAAACATTTTAAACATGTTGTTGTTGAACTCCATGTAATGTAACATTCATAAAAATTAGAAAACAACATAATGAACTATTGAATCGAGAATACGAGTAAATAATTCTTCACTTATTTGTCACGCAAAACAAATTATTTGTATTGTCAAAATCTTCCGATACCTGTTGATTAAACTTTTTTGCTCCGTTCCAAGAATATTGGGCATCTATGTGATTATTAGATATTTTACGTAACTATGTCGTGTAACTTGAATATTTTTAACTAATATTCAATTTCAAATTTTCCACAGAAATTCCTAGAAACTGTGTAAATATTGATATTCAACATCATTGATATTCTAGTTTTTATTCAAATTTTTGTTTCCGTGCAATTATGATAGAAACTTATATGTTTCCGTGTCCAGGAAATATCGTGTACAAAAGAACATTTTCAACTAACATTCACACTTGAAATTTCCCACAGAAATTCCTCGTTTCCTCTATCGATATAAACGCTGAAGCTTTAATATTCCAATATTTATTAAAATCTTTGTCTCCGGGCAAGTGTTGCAAAAAATTTATGCGTGTTTCCGTATCCAAGAAATATTGTGCAGAACGATTTTGCACATACATATGTACGTATGGACATATACATACATGCACCTAAAATAGTACACGAAAATCGAGTCTTTTTATAGGCCACAACTTACAGGAAATAGAATTTTCCCGCGCAACGATATTAAAACTGGTCGTATCACTTTTTCTTTTTTCTGAAACGCCAAATGCAACAGTTTACGAGTTCCCAGGAAATCGAAGATCCTTTTGAATTATAGCTTGCTCTTTGGTTTACTATTTCACTATAAGTGGAGAGGAATATCGCGTGCTCCCATCGGTGATACGTGACTCAAATAAAGAGATTGTTTCATCAGAGATTGGCCGTCACGAAGCTTTATGCGTTATTTTCTGAATACAGGAAACGCACGCGCCGGTTTCTTGTAAACGCACGCTGCAATTAAAATGCAAATTCGATCTGTGCCGAATACAATTTTTTTCACGATTTTCACGCGACACAAAGTTATTTCTCTTGAGAGCTCATTTGGCGGGGAATATTCTCACGGACATTTTTCAAAGGATCAAACAAAAAATATTGCGATTTCACAAAATCATTCTGCACTTTTCATTCGAATCACTTTACACTGCTGGGGTAACTCTCTACAAAATGACAGGATAATAACAGTGATTTGAGATCGAAGATAAAAATTCTGCGTTTCTCTAACTATAAACAAATCATTTACTTTCACTGAGCAGGATATTATAACAGGTTGAAATTTGTGAGATGAAATAGAACGATCTTTCTTTTCTTTCTCCTTGTTAAAACACTGAGATAATTGAATTTTGAATTTCATCGTTAGCACTTTCAACGTGACAATTTCTACAACGCGGAAACGATTGTTGTTTTAGACAAGTATTCACACAATATTTACTCAAAGATTTTAAAAAAGCGCATGTTCCTCGATTTCAAGCAAGATGGTACTCAAAAACTAGGCGTACAATGAAATTAAAATTTACGTTGGTGAGAAATAGCTAAAAAACAATATAAAGGTTAACGAAATGATAGTCGTTGCTACGAGTATATCAGAACAATTAAAATAAGACGAATATCATCGACAAAAGAATTTCGGATGGCATAATTACATAATGCTCAGGTAAAATAGGAAATATTTTTTCATTGCGCTTGCAACTTTAGCGTAATATTTGTCGAGAAATCAAATATTCCATCCCCTGGACAAAATTTCGCGTGGCAGTCAACGTATTAGACAATGCTCGGCTGTGATTGACATCAGTTGAAACGATGTTCGAACGATTTACGTTCCTTCGCTCGGTTTTTGAATATCAAAGGGAGGCGTTCGCGGGACCGTTCGTTTACGAACCAAGGAAGAAAGCAAAGATCGGGGAAAATCATGGGAACAGGGGAAACACATTTCTCTAGCCGGCACAAAGTGCTCCCTCGCGAGAGCGCGATAAAAACACAGGAATCTCTGTTTGGAAAGTTGCAGTACCGATTTGTAACTAGTCGGTTACGAACGTACCTACAATCGCCCGGTATCATTTGTCAATTATACGGCAACGTTCTAGCCTCTGCGTATCAGGTACGCGTCGAACGGACGCGTCGTTTGGGAAAAGAGGCCCGTTGTATCCGGATACGCGCACGTAGAAAAAATTCCATAAGTCCTTCTCGGAATGTTCGTCTCACAGGTGTTCGTATTAACGGCTCGATTATGCTACTCGAACGACGAAGCCGGTGTTCACTGTCACGAGTACACTCTCCCCTTGCCGCGATTAAAGGAAACAACACGTTACGAGTCGACACTTTACGTTTCTTCTCGACGCACCTACTGCCGGTCGTCAGCGAGATTTCTCATTGGGAATTCGAGAATCGTGAGAAAGAGACAAAAGGTTCTTCAGTTCGAGTCGGAAAGGAATCGATCAAGGCGAGCGATCATTTTTGCCGGAGAGATGTCGATGAGCTTTCGAGGGGTAGCTGCTCCGGATTGGAGTAGCACGGTGAGCCGGACGCGATGTTGCCTCGGCGAGCAATGCTTCTGGCACGATTATCATACGCAATCGTATCCGAAGAAGGCAGCTATGCTATCGCGATTCTTGGACGGGGCACGAGCCTGCGTTCGTAGCCTGTTCGGCCTCGTGCATCGTCTTCTTCGTCCCACTACTGTCCACTGCACCCTCCATCCTTTCGTGTATCAGCACCACCTTCCACCTCCTTCGCTTCCTCCTACTTCACCGGAGCGCAACACGGTGCTGCTACCCGTATCCAGGCAACTTGGCCAAGCGTGCTGCTCCCACCTTCTGCAGGCTTGCTGCTCTTACATCAAATTCTCTCGGCACACTTTGTTTTCCCTTTCTCATTCGTTACGCGTCCGCTGACTCGCTCGACCGTGTACAAAATCATGCTGCCTTACCGCTGCCTCTGCTCACTCTCGACGATCCGCATCCTCGGGCTCTTTCGGGCCCCGAGACTCACGAGTTACGACGACGACACCGCCGGTCCACGCTGACGTCGCCTCGTCATCGTTCGCGTTAAATCGACATCTGTAAACACGACGTTTGATCGTCGACGCTCGCGTTGGTTACCACCCTGTCGGTCACTGTCGTTGTTCGACGTTCGGCTACGGCCGCGTTCCTCGGAGATTCCCGATTTCACTTGCTCGTTAAACGCGTTCCCACTAGTCGCGAGGTACGTGGATAGGTCATCGTACAACACCGGCCTGCCACGGGACGAAGTCGAGCCGGCGCGGCTCTCCGGTGATCGGGCGACGAGTTCAAGTGAACAGGGCTACGATCGTTGATACACTATCACACGCGGCCACGTTACGAGGTCTATAAGCAGACGCAGGCGACTCGCGGTAGACTGAGACAGCGGTGGAGAAAAAGGTGAAGCGGACAGAAGCGAGGCGTGTGCGCGGATAGAGCCAAGGGGGCAACAGCTAGATAGAACGAGGGAGAGAGAAGAGAGCGAGAGCGAAACAGAGAGAGAGAGAGAGAGAGAGAGAAATGGAGAGAGATGGAGAGACGAGAGGAGGAACAAGGAAGACGGAAAGTGATTGTAAGAGAAAGAGGGAAGAAGAGAGGGAAAGAGAGAAGAGAGAGAGAGAGAGAGAGAGAGAGAGAGAAAGGGAGAGGGTGAGAAGTGTAAGAGTGGGCGAATGAAAAAATGAGCGAGAGAGTAATAGACAAAGATAGAGGAGAGGGGGGAGAAAACCGCCTCGTTCTGTGATCGGGTATCCAAACGGAACTGAAAGTACCCTGAAATAGGAGGCGGTCGGGGGTCGTGTACGAGCTGCCGGTCGAGCTCTCGCGACTCGCAGCTACCGCCGCGATATAGACGCGAGGAAGGCTTTCCACGATGAGTACAACCTTCCCTCCACTACCCTATGCATTCGCCATCCCTTCCTTCGTGGCGCCCCTACCGCTCACGTTCAGTCCCACCACGATTTCGCGGGAAGCTGCGGACTGGACCATCACGCAACTAGCGTCCTCCCCACTACTGGTTCGGCTACCGGCCGGGTGCTCTGGTGAGACAGAGAAGTAGGATCAGGAGAGTGGGTGGTCTGGGGTGGAGGGCTCGAGGACACCATCCCCGAAGCCCACCCCACAGATCAATATTCTACCCACCACCGTGTACCGGAGAACTCTGTTTCCATCCTCCTCCGTCCGCCGGATGCTGGATCCTTGCCTCTCGTTCCCGACCACTTCGCGAACCCCCATAGCTCACCAGCGTGTTACCGTGTGACTTTCAGCGTGTGCGTGCCCATCCCCTTCTACACGCCAGGTGTATAGATCGTGCGTGGGCTCGAAACTACTTTTACATATGTACGTACTCGAGCAGCGTGTGTATGCACGCCAAGTGTACATGTATGTAGAGCGGCGTTGATTCCACCGAGTGACGGAATTCGCAAACGATGCTCAAGCATGGTTCAAGTCCACTAAGAGGAGTTAGCCGCGTGAGTCGAGATCTCCCGGGGCCGACGTTGGATCGCTGTACTCTGTACGCCTGCTAACGCGAACGACAAAAGTGGAACGTACTAAGGTGACACGGTTGATGAACCGATCGATCGATTTCGCACCTGTATGCATTATGGCGATGACACAGTCTCAACAATTACACATTGGCTGCAGAGCAGGTCGTTCAAGAGACTGTCCTTTGTGAAAGGACGACGATTACGCGGCCAGCTCGGCCAAAATATTTCTCAATAATCGTTTAGGGTCACGCCATAAGAAAAGATCGCGGCAATGTACATACATATGTATATGCTAGAGTACTTGTTGCTCATATTGAATGCTCTAAAACGGACAGGATTTAATTTAACGATAACCCGATGATATATGATAACCCGGTGAAACGGTGAGTTGAATTATTAATCAAAAACGCGTAGGAGCATTAAATGAATGTTATTTTTATTTATAAATTGTATTGTTATGTCGGCATTGCAGAAATCTTTCTTTATCGACAGCTAGAGTTAAAGGAGATTTTGTTACGTGTCGTAGAAGCGCTTCCATCAGAACACATAAATTACATGTAACGCGTTAAACGTTGATGTCTATCACTAGAATAGTAATCTTAAAACTAGTGAATAAGTTACATGGTAAGAATATATACCTAAGAAAACATATATGTATATATATGTAATTATAAATGAGAAATGTAAATAAATAAATCGTAGTTTTGAATATTGTATTTCCCTCATTCTGTACGTGATCTTTCTTTGCTGTATACATGACTTTTTATATTTATTTGGTACGTAATACTACTGCTTCTATGAATTAACAATTTTTTATTTTATGCTCTGCGTCTCTGTATATACCTTCCACGAAATTATTTTGTTTTATACAAAATTTGAGATTAATTTTTATATAATAATTGATCTTTCTATAAAAGTTGTGTATTCATACATAATGTACAATAATATACATATTTTAAATCTGCTTGAAATGAAATATTTATTATTCTATTATTGCAAAAAAATAATAAATAACAACAAAGTATTAAATTACATAAAATTATAAAATATCCTATGATTTATATTTTTAAAATATAAAATTTTCATTGTTTATGGAATTACACATTTTTTCCTTTCTTTCCTTCTATTATCACACAAAATATTTAATTATATTTCTCATTTTTTATTTGCCTTCTTATTACTCTTATTATTATCGAAAAGTATCGATAAAAATACTACCACCTTAGAAATTTAGAAAAACGTATTCAGTTGAAAAAATAAATTAGAACGTTCCTGGGTCTAAAAAAATCATTATTCATAATCTAACGTTTAAATTACTTTGTTACGGATAAAAATAATAAATTTTGTTCAGAAAATAATAAATATTGCTCTTCTGAGAAATATGCTTAATAATTATTTCTTTTCATAGATATAGTTAAGTTATCTTTCATAAATATAGTTAAGTTATCTTTCATAAATATAGTTACTTATCATAAATATAGTTATAGTTAAGTAATTATCAATGAATTAATGAATCAACTTTCAATACATAAACAAATTATTGTAAGTTATCATAAATTCATACTTATAAAACTAAAAGATCATATTGTAATGTTCATGCTAATATTTGAAGTATAAAACAATTTTACGATATATACAAGAACACATATAGTATATTCACAAATATTATATAATTTTTACTAATTTTTTTCTAAAAAGATATACAAACCTCGTCTGTAAAAGATGTCTGTATCAGTAACAGATAAAGCAGAAAATCATACTCGATAACCGTACTCGATACAGTAACCACTGACGAGTAGTATATGACCATATACCTTCTCTGTGTAGTAACTTTTATCTACAGTTGATAGTTATATCTCGTTTGTAGTCAATGTATTAACTAATGTTAATGCTAATGCCACAGACGAGGCACAGACGAGGTATAGGAACAGAACAAGTATTTTATGGTTGTGACCTGAAATACCGACACAGTAAAAAATCATTGGTTTTTTAGCGCGCTCTACCTTCACAACGATGAGTTTCGAAACAACATCAAGTAAAAAGATCGAAGTTCCTAAAGTAGTGAATGTGCCAGAAATATGATTTTTCAAATCCGTTACAAATTTTCAAACTGTCATAGTCAACAACCAAAAGTGAAACTAGTAACTAACCGAAATCATTCACCTACATATCACAAAAACTCTATCCATAATTTACAGTATTACGACGATTGCTTTTCATATGATAAATTAAAATTCCAAAGTAATTAATAAAATATTAAAGAATCTATCAGCTCAATTCAATTAATTAAATCACTTAATACTGTTATAAAAAAAAGATGAAAGTTGAAAATTACTAATTATTATAAAAATTATTAATTATTAATTAAACAAAATATATTCCAAATGTCAATAAATAATAATTGCATCTTTCATAACAACAAAGTCAGAAGGTAGCAGTCTTTTCTACTACGAAAGGCTCAAACGAAATTGTTATAATAATAATTGCTTACAAATATTTATAATTTATATATTCATATGGATATTTTACTCTTGCAAACTGAAGATATTTTCATTTTACACATAATTATCATAAATAAATGTATATATTTTAATTGTTAAAATAACGCGACGTGGTGCAAAAAACTCTATCCCGATCTAATACACCTGGTACACAATACAATAGAATTAATTCAACTACAATATAAAATACTTACATTCTTAGCTTCTGAAACATCGTAAAATTCGTAGAGGATAAGGGAAATTGGAGATTGTAGATCTGTAACAAAACATAACACATTAGAATTAATATTCAAAAGCATAGCAGAACTGAAGTACAACATATGAAATTACTTACGATCTTGATCTCCTGGAGAGCCTTATCCTCTTGAGCACTGACTCTAATATACCGAAACCAAATGTTGAATAAGGAAAAATATGAAAAAAGAAAAATAAAAGACTATCAACGCGCGCGTTTAAGTAACAATCGGCGAACTCACTGACTCTAACATCGCGGATTATAATTTAAATGAATTAATAATCTAATTTAGTGACAGCCTTGCTCAGAAAAGTATTAAAACATTGCGCAACAAACACTGACTCTACTGACCGCATTGCGCGCGGTCATAAAAATTTTCTGAAAATAAAGCTGATTAGTAGGAGAAGCTAAGTTTATTTATTTTTATTTAACAATATTGCTATTATTTCCCAGAAAATGATTATATAGAAACTTGAATATGTATTAAAAATATTAGTTGCAAATTATAAAATATTAATATATACTGTACAAAATATTACTAAATACTGTAAATGGAAGACAACTATTTGCAGATATTATATTCTGAATGTTCATTATTGGCGTATGCACATTAGTAATATATTGCATATTGTGTGTATAATAATATATTACTAGTAATCAGGTATTGTAAGTATTCGAAAATGTCAAATCAAAATTTCATAGCTGAATATATTCAAGAAATAATATCATGAAAAACGCGTGTAAAATCTTGCATTGAAACATTATAGTTGGACGTCAGCATTCGGAAAAATACATAAATTGTATTTCAAATATATATAAACTGTATCGAGTACCAAATGTTACCCAAAATGTATAAAATGTTACGTAGTTTCCGTGATTCAATCATCAAATTGTCCATAAATAATCATGAAGTCTATGCATATCCATGCTGCCTTTGTAATCAAGGAATAACCTGCACAAAGAGAAACTAAACCAACTCAGAACAAATATGTCAAATAAAGGCAAATACACAAAAAGGAAACGATAAGAAATCTCAAATTCTGTTAAAAAGAAGTACGACATGACCTGCCGGTAAACACACGAGTAAAATCGACGACTGAAGAAAAATTAGTACGAAAGTTTCAAATCACTACACGATTTTGTTGCTTTGATGCTCAATGAATCGTTAAACACACGTGTATTAATTAAATGGTACTGTTAATGACGTGTATAAATGGAAGTAAAAAAGTATCGAGAAAGCAACGCCATCGGAGACGCAACGATAGGTTAGAAAACGTTACAAACCTAATGCGACGTAATGCGTGTTGTTGTCAAGAAATTCGACAGCCGAATGACAGCTCTCCCTGACTCATCTCGACTAGCAGTTGAGAAAATGTAGGGTATGGGGTGATCTTGTCCAGACAGGCACGACAATTACGACGAACATAAACATTGTGCTCGCATTGTTGTTTTGAATTTCAAGCTCCAAGGCTTTCTACACGTATTTGAGAAATGGAAAATTTACAAAATTAAAAAATTACATTACACCGTAAAATTATTATTTTAACTATTACATTCTTAATAATGTATATTCTTAATAAATTATCGTTGAGTGTAGTATTAGAATTGTTAAAAATTACGCAATGTCAAGTTAAAGAATCAATAAATAAGTAGAAAATGTTACAATAAAAGTGTGTGGTTAAAAGCATATAATACATGTATGTGTGTGTGTTTTTGTGTGTATATATGTAAGTATACGAGTATGAATTACAAGGTTATAATATTTGTACTCGTCAGAACTGAAACTAAATTTTGGTATAAAATTATACATAACTTTTGGCATAGTATGTTCTGTTTAAACATTTATATGGTATTATTTCGTTAACTGTTGAAAATTATATGTGACAATTGTTTGGTTAAATCTTACCTTGAGTTGAAGCCAAAAATGCATGTTTTATCTTAAAAATACATAATACGTGTACAAATCTAACAACTATTGATTTAAATTTTTACCTGGGAACTTTTGAATGACACTTGTTCTTCTGGATTCATTCTAGTTCACTTCCTTCTTTACAGATGTGTACTTCTTTCCGCCATTAAGAGTCTGCTCTCCCGCTTAAAAGTGGATCATGGGAAATATCGATTTACGTTCGAGAATCATAGGAACTCTCTTCCCTATTTCACCATGGTGTGGCGCTGTAATCTTTAACTAATTTAAATTTAAATGAATACGCGCGCAGTTTGGCGCGTCAGCAGCGCCACACCATGGTGAAATAGGGAAGAGAATTCCTATGATTCTCGAACGTAAATCGATATTTCCCATGATCCACTTTTAAGCGGGAGAGCAGACTGTTAATGGCGGAAAGAAGTACACATATGTAAAGAAGGACGTGAACCAGAATGAATCCAGAAGAACAAGTGCCATTCAAAAGTTCCCAGGTAAAAATTTAAATCAATAGTTGTTAGATTTGTACACGTATTATGTATTTTTAAGATAAAACATGCATTTTTGGCTTCAACTCAAGGTAAGATTTAACCAAACAATTGTTACATATAATTTTCAACAGTTAACGCAAGAGTAGCATATAAATGTTTAAACAGAACATACTAAAAGTTATGTATAATTTTATACCAAAATTTAATTCAGTTCTAACGAATACAAATATTATAACCTTGTAATTCATACTTGTATACTTATATATATATATACACATACATATAGGTATTATATGCTTTTACCCACACACTTCTATTGTAACATTTTCTACTTATTTGTTGATTCTTTAACTTGACTGCGTAATTTTTAACAATTTTAACAATTCTACTAAATTCAACGATAATTTATTAAGAATGTACGTATGTAATAGTTAAAGTAATAATTTTACTGCGCAATGTAATAAAATTTCCCATTTCTCAAATACGGTAAGCTGTAAAAGGCCTTGGAACTTGAAATTCATCAAAACAACAATGCGAGCACAATGTTTATGTCGTGCCTGTCTGGACAAGATCACTCCATACCCTACATTTTCTCAACTGCTAGTCGAGACGAGTCAGGGAGAGCTGTCATTCGGCTGTCGAACAACAACACGGATTACGTCGCATTAGGTTTGTAACGTTTTCTAACCTATCGTTGCATCTCCGATGGCGTTGCTTTCTCGATACTCTTTTACTTCCATTTATACACATCATTAACAGTACCATTTAATTAATACACGTGTGTTTAACGATTCATTGAGCATCAAAGTAACAAAATCGTGTAGTGATTTGAAACTTTTCGTACTAATTTTTCTTCAGTCGTCGATTTTACTCGTATGTTTACCGGCAGGTCATGTCGTACTTCTTTTTAACAGAATTTGAGATTTCTTGTCATTTCCTTTTTGTGTATTTGCCTTTATTTGTTCTGAGTTGGTTTAGTTTCTCTTTGTGCAGGTTATTCCTTGATTACAAAGGCAGCATGGATATGCATAGACTTCATGATTATTTATGGACAATTTGATGATTGAATCACGGAAACTACGTAACATTTTATACATTTTGGGTAACATTTGCTACTCAATAAAGTTTATATATATTTGAAATACAATTTATGTATTTTTCCGAATGCTGACGCGCAATTATAATGTTTCAATGCAAGATTTTACACGCGTTTTTCATGATATTATTTCTTGAATATATTCAGCTATGAAATTTTGATTTGACATTTTCGAATACTTACAATACCTGATTACTAGTAATATATTATTATACACACAATATGCAATATATTACTAATGTGCATACGCCAATAATGAACATTCAGAATATAATATCTGCAAATAGTTGTCTTCCATTTACAGTATTTAGTAATATTTTATACAGTATATATTAATATTTTATAATTTGCAACTAATATTTTTAATACATATTCAAGTTTCTATATAATCATTTTCTGGGAAATAATAGCAATATTTTTAAATAAAAATAAATAAACTTATCTTCCCCTACTAATCAGCTTTATTTTCAGAAAATTTTTATGACCGCGCGCAATGCGGTCAGTAGAGTCAGTGTTTGTTGTGCAATGTTTTAATACTTTTCTGAGCAAGGCTGTCACTAAATTAGATTATTAATTCATTTAAATTATAATCCGCGATGTTAGAGTCAGTGAGTCCGCCGATTGTTACTTAAACGCGCGCGTTGATAGTCTTTTATTTTTCTTTTTTCATATTTTTCCTTATTCAACATTTGGTTTCGGTATATTAGAGTCAGTGTTCAAGAGGATAAGGCCTTTCCAAGAGATTAAGGTTGTAAGTAATTTCGTTTATTGTACTTTAGTTTACTCATTTTTCAAATTTAACAACAAAGTATAATGTTTGACGTTTTATTACAGACACTTCACAATATCAACTTTTTGATATATTTTGGGGAAAATCTAGCGATGGCTCCAGAGCCAAGAATGTAAGAATCTTTCATTATCTCTTAAAAACTTAAAATTCTACTTTGCCTTTAAATATAAATTTGTATGTGTTTTGTTACAGATTGTGTGCTGTCTCCATTTTCCCTTATCCTCTAAGAATCTTACGATGCTTTAAAAGCTAAGAATGTAAGTACTTTAACATACTGTATTTGAATTAATTCTATTTTCTACAGTTCTCTTTCCATTGAAAATTATAACTATAAAAGTAAAACATTTTAAATTATCAGAGTTTCAATTTTTATTAATATTAAAATTTAAATTTTTACAAATAACACTGTGTCTTCATGCTTTTCAAGAAATGTTACACGGCGTTTATTTCCACCATGGGATCAGTCATATGTGCTTGATGAGGATCTTCACGACGACTTGGTCCATTGCAGATGTTCTTCGCGGTGAGTCGCATACATTTTTGTTCCTCTGGTCACTCAATCATGTCGTAGGACTAAAGGTCACGAATCGGCACGGGTGACTGGTTGTATACGTAGAATTTTTGATGAGCATAGTGACCGCGGATATTGTTTTATACCCGTGAGTAGTAACATTTCAGATTTTTATGTATTAGATCAGGATAGGGCTTCTTGCACATCGCGATTTTAACAATTAGAATATATATTCAAAATATATTCAATATAAATGTTTGAAAAGCTAAAATATGTATATGAGTAGTTAAATTATAAATATTTATTAATAATTATTTTATTAGAATTATTTTTGAACATTTCATAGTAGAGAAGACGGATACCCTCCGACTTCATTGCTATGAAAGATTCAGTTAATTATTGATGGTAATATACTGGTAATTTTGTTATAATAATTGACAATTAATTATTTCGAACTTCATCTTCCTCTTTATAATATTGAATGATTTAATTAATTGAATTTTATAATTACGAATTTCATAATTCAATACAATTTGAAATATATAATAGATTGAAATTCTTTCCGTAGAAAAATGTATGAAATTTTGTGCAAGAAGATACTTCGCGACAGGCAGATTTTTGAATCAAAGCAACAAGTTTGCACATTGCTTTTACATTCTCGAAAATGTGCTTTGATAAAGAAATCGCCTGAGATTATTTCCATTAATATATAATTCAAAGTCAATTGTTTAATTTTGATTATTCAGTTATTAGATTTCTTATCTTTATTAATAAATTCAAGTCTTGTTCATTGTGTTTATTCTCTTGCAATTTCAATAATTCCTGAAAGAATAGAGTCATTACAGTTTGAAATAAAATACTGCAATAGTCCGTTAGATACAAATTACATAAGCTAATAATTTTTTTAGTTCAGGATTTTCAGGTTTAATCCCTTCCGTGTTCATTGTCAGGATCTCACTCACGTGCCCAGGTGCTATTTGGGTGGGTGAAAGACATTGGGCATGATGACCATAGTTTGTAATTTTATAAAAAATTTCTCAGCGACTGACAATGTGTTAGCGTATCGTGCACGACGTAATTTCCGCATGTGTGTGTGTGGTTAGGATGTAGAATTGCGTCGTTTCTATTGTTCTGTTCATCATAAATATTTAAAATATTTACGCTCTAACATGAGGTATGAATTTATTATAATAATACCTATTAAATACACTATAATTACATTTTACAATTATAATATAGATTCCAAGTCAACTTGCCGAGTTCCTATAGAAATCATGTATATTTTTTCTCAGTTATTAATGTCTCACATATACCTGTAAATGTAAACGTGTTTTAATCACACTTTACGCAATGTTCGCTAGCCATTGTCGGTCGATTTCAGGAAAATGGTACGTAAATTAGAGTGTGAAAGTTGAATGTTAAACTCGGATGTCGGAGGCGTCCCGGGACGTCCTCTCTAGTTTAGGTCTGCGTCCGAGTGGTATGCGTGAGAACCGTGGAGTGAATGTGTTGGTGTGCCTGTTTTGCCATTTTTTAAATATAGGGCGACTGGTTAGGATAGGTAGCTTACTTTCTAGTGTGCCTGTGTTTAATTATAAGCAGGTAGGGCCGGGCAGGTTGGCACAGTCTCTGATCGCGTGTCCTCTTTTCGCGTGTCCAACCTGTTTCTGGAAATCCAATTTGAAAAATCGACAGTAAAATTGGTACAAATGGAACATGCCTTGTTTCTGGCTTTACTCTTCGATTTTTCGAATTTAGTATCGTGGTCGCGGTCGCGGATAGGTCGCGAGTAGGTCCCGAAACGAACGTTTATGTACATAGGTATTGCTCGAGTGCGCATGAGCGTTGTTTATAAGTTATTTTTTGTGCGATTAGAAATACTAGAGCTAGACGTAAGTTTCAGCGGGCATTGCGCTCGAAGAAAGAAGAGGCTAAAAGCTGAAGAGGCCCGGCAAACTGCCACGAAGAGGGTCACAACAAATGACATCTCATCCTCTGGATCATTTAAATGATTCCAGAGCATGAGACGTCATTCTCGTTACTACTTTGTCACTATGCTCTTTTAGTATTTGTAGTTGTATTTTTTTTTTTTTTTTGTTCTTCATCTTTTGGGCAAATCGTGGTTTTTCTTGTTAGTGTTGCAAAAGATTGATAATCACGGGTTGAATTAGAGCTGCGAAATAGTTTCGAGCCTGTTTATTAGTGTTGCGAGAAATTAATTACGGTTTAAATTAAAGTTGTGAAAAAATGATAATCTTGTTTGCTTTAGAGTTGCAAATTACGATACCGCGATTGTTTTTTGTAATTTTGATTGTTAATTTTCGTAGTTGTCTTCGTGTTATGTAAATTTATCTTGCTTTCAGTTTTAAATTAAATTTTTTAATTACATTATAGAATCATTGTTTTTAATTAATTTCAGAATGTGAGAATATTTAAAGTAGTTTGTACTGCTGATAATAATTTTCGTTGAATTTGGTTTTAAAGTTAGTGTTGCGATATTGTTCCTTCGCGATTTCCAATTAGTTTTACTAATTATTAGAGTTGCGATAACGAATGATCGCGTTTCTTTTCTGAACTAACATTGCCCGAAACGAAATGCCCAAATTCTTCCACTGAATTTGTGGAAGGTGTTTCTGCTTCTGGATTACCTGATATACAGCTAGAGCTGTACAATGATCATTCGTCAGCAACCTCCAGCATGGTTGCACTGAACGCATCACAATTATAGTTAGTGTTGCATATTTTTAAAGATGAGTGCATAGATTAATAGCATTGTGATTTTGAAAATTTCTTCTTTCATAATTTCTTCGTCCGTGACATTAATGGGTTTCAAAAATCATATTTCTGGCGGATTTACTACTTTACCAACTTCGTTTTATTAGATGTAGTTCTCCAGCTCACCGTTGTTTAAACGTAGAGTGCGCTAAACCAGATTTTTTTTTTTGCTATGTCGGTATTTTAGGTCACAGACCACAAAATCCCGTAAGATTGCATTAGTTTATTCACATACCTCATGTGATATAGTTAATTATCGTTTTCACATTTTGTTTTAATATTATTCGCAGTTGATAATCTTCCTTTTAAAAATGTTTCATTGATGTGAAATAAATTATATGGTTCAAATTACATTTTTAATTATATCTAACTTTCATAGTCTATAAATATTTCAAATATTTATATCAGATTGCATTTATGCATCTTTCTGATAAACAATAAATTATGTACCTTTCCATTATTAGAAATTAATTTATAGTTCGTAGAGTACTCTCTAGAGTACTAGTTCGTAGAATAACGATTACATTTTTCAATTTTATGATTATTTGTTACTTACGATTTCATGATTATTTATGATTATTTGAATTCAAATAATCGATAACAATTAATAATGCTTTTGGTAATTACAAAAATTTATACTTAGATCTTCTGAGATTTATATAAAAAATTAAATTTAAAATTAAAGAAGAAAAATAATAATAAGAAAAATAATCATAAAAAGAAATCTATGTTCAATCTACATTCAAGTCTATATCTTTTACGTTTTGATATCAATGATATTAAAACGTAAGCACAGTAAATTTGCATAATTTAAATTCAGGGCGTATGTTATAGAATAAACTGATTTACACGTGGTGTAAATAAATCTAATATACAGTTGTTTGTACTGCTTTAGATATCGATGTTTAACATATTGTAGAACTGAATTTACCTACACATTATGGTAATTGTGTAGTGAATATCGGTGAAGCAATAGGATTAACAATGCAGTGGTCTTTTCATAAATGATCAAGGTCATAATAATCAATAATACATACTTTTAACTTATTAGAAAACAAGCAGTGTGGGAACATTAAAAATAGCAAATGATGTGTTTCCAATTCTGAGTCATTCGAATGTAAAATGCAACTATTGGTGAGAGGCGTTTCGACATTATGAAAAATACTTTAACACTCAATGAATAAATAGAATTTTGCACATCTATGAAAGGAGAGAATTATAATTTTTGCTTTAATTAAATGAAATCTCGGAACGAATCTAATATAACAATGTCATGAAATCTCGGAACGAATCTAATATAACAATGTCATGAATTAATAAAACAATATCATTGCTGATAAACGAATAAATCAAAATATATAAATATAGTTCACTTCTAAAACATACTAAAATTTACGATCGTTCCAAACATTATAACGCAAATGTAACAAACTATTAGCAGAAGAACTTAAATGCTTCTTCATTTCACGCAAATAATAATTTCATAAAAATAATTAATATTTCAAGAGATATGAGAATATTTTATATGTGTAATATTATGATATGTATAATACATGTTGTAGAATGTTTCCCAATAAATATCAGCATATTTTCAAAATATTTAAAAATAAAAGAAAATGAATTTTTTAATTAAAAAATGTTAACAAAAATACGAAATAAAAACGGATTAATTTCTCATTTAATAAAGCATAGAAATCAATCAGCGGTATTTATATTAAATCCATTTCAAAGTGTCGCGTGTTGCTGTGAACACAGAATTATTGACAGATTGAATTTATAAAATTATGAATTTTTCGTTAATTTTCTTCAATTTTAATAAATATATTATGAATATGGATATTAATTTTTACTCAATAAAATTCCATATTCGCAAAAGTCCATAATAATTAATAGTTAACTTTAAAAGGTAAACTGAAACGTATTAACTGATGCGAAAAATGTTTAAACGTTTTAAAATTGCTCAAGGAAACATTAGTGATGATTAATTTGAATCACTGAAGGAAACATCAAAATATCATCATAATTATTCACTTTCGTTATTACAAAAAAACAAGATTTCTAAAAAGTACGATTACTTTTTAGACAGACCAAGTACGATGCAGATATTCATCAAACCACATCCTCCCGATTATAACAATAAACGGTGACGCATCCGTTCCAAGGAAATAATTCGAAATAAAGAATTCTATCAATTCATCAAACCATAAACATCGTCCCTGTCCGCGTCCCACAATGTCTTTGAAATGATCGGGCACGATTTCAAAGAATAAAGCTTTCCATCGAGAGCCACAGGTATATGAACGAAAAGAGAAGGAAGTTACACCTGGCACCTGGAACGATTCTAAACTCACGCCTCGCAGACTCTTCTGCCCATCTACTCGGCCGTGGTCCATTTCTTACAGTCGGTCCGGTCACTTCTACAATTCGGAGAAAATAACCGAAATTGCGGCGAATTCAGTGTCCTTTGCTTCTCTGCTCGGTTTCCATTGTGGTATCTCGAGATATTCGAGCCATCATTGTGGCCATTGTGCGTTCAAAACGCACGTTTTCACGCGTCGAAATCGGAGCGTTGTCGGCGAAGGCTCGACCAGTTCCTTTGCAGACGCATTGGAATTTAATACCGATTGGGAGGGGAATTGTCCATGGAACGAATCGTTTCCGGACAGTGATCGAACGAAACCGCTAACTTTTGTAAATAAATATTATTTTTGAAGTTGAACCTTCTCTTTTTTTTTTTTTTTAATCGTCTAAAACTAACTTTGCGCATGAACGTTTTAACTTTATTGTAATGGTGCAGTTTTAAGTAATATTTTACATTTGATTATTAAAAGTTCTGGAGGTTCATATACTTGCGAACATTTCTGTAATTAGCATCAGTTTAAAAATAAACTATTTTACTAGTTTATTTTTAAGAAAAATAATGTTTCACAAACTTTCCCATCTCTTTCGTAACGCAAACATTTACAGAACGATTCACCTTCCGATTTATATATCCCGTAACGTTTCCAAGAAATCTACTTTTCACGACTTTTACCTGTTTCGAGTAGAATAAACGTTTCTGTTTAACTGGAATTTCGTTTCACTTTGGAGAAAATAAATTTGCGCAAAGAAGATTTGTGGAATAAAAGTTTCATTGTATTTTGTAACAGTTTTTTCCTGAAACAAAAGATATAATAGTCAGGAAATTCTTTCGTAATTGATTAAAAATTTCAACAGTTTCATATATTCGATCACTGTAAACGATCATTCGGAGGTTTATTTGCGAGAAAGAGTGCCTGTCACGCCGACCCCGGTCTCTTGTCGCTTCTACCAACTTCCCGTGCTCGAAGAGTAGTGCGTGAAATTGGTTGGATTTGATTGATCAGAAAGCCTCGGTCAAATATTGGACAGTGAATATGTCGATTTGGGTCATTCGATTCGCAAGCTGAACGCTTTAAAAGTTTCCCCGGCGATTGACACGGTTCAAGGCTGCCGTGTGATCTCCGATCGCGTGTACTTGCTAATGCGCGTGCACGTATCTTTCCCGCGATTCCTGCTTCAGGGACGTGTGTACTTACACGTACAAACGCATGGGATATGGAATTGTAATAAAACGAAGGCGGTCGATGGTTCGATTCTCCTTTGAACGCACAGCCTTCGGGGGAAGCTTCCGTTTGCATCAAAGTGTTCCCGCATTTTCCAGATTGAATTTTTCCAACGAATGTTCCCGGTCTCGGAGTAAAAACAATTTTCTGTTCGACCGGGTATTAGTTCGAATCATTTTCTGGAAACAGGTGCGACGCTGCAGGTGCGCGTGGATGAAACACGAAGTCGAGATCTGTTCCATTAAATCGACATAAAATTGCGGTTACTAGGAATATACGTTTGCCGATATGTTGATCGCGACTTCGTGCTTCGAGTTTCATCAAGGCACGAAAGAGTGAACGGAAGTGTTTGTATGAGAATTAAAAGTACCCAGCTGACCATGATTCGATCTAGTATTATAAAACGATGGTTATTCGCGTGCAATTTCGTGCTGAGCAGAAAGCATAAAAAATAAAATTGTGATTCCTGGGAATAACCATATGTTTGTCAATATGTTAATCGAGATTGAGTGAGATGAAAGGGTAATCGCTGAAATGTCTAAAAATTAAATTAATCAATTTATACTTGTAGATATATTTGTTCAAAAAATAATATTCAATTATTAAGTGTTTCGAATAAAATCTCACTAAAAGAATAAATAAAGAAGACATTACAGCGATTGAATACTTCACTGAAAATGAAAATTTCAAATGAAAAATTTTGAATGTAGTACGAATGTTATAAATATATTTAAATATTTTATAAATAAGTAAGTGTAAAAAAGTTTATTCCTAATTCTTCATTATCATAATTTTTAAAAAAATCTATTTCAGAATTAATATTCTTTGTAATTCTTGAAATTATTGAAACAAATTAATGAATTTTGAGACTTTAAATGCGATAAATTTTCATGCCAAATTAATAAATAAATCCCAGCTGTTACTAATATCGATACAGCTGTAAATGCTGTTACAGCTGCAAGTGATCAAATTGAAAATGGTATTCCTAATATTGTAATTAAAAATATCCAATCCATCGCAATTTAATCGAGCATAAAACGCGTGGAATACTCACCATAGAAAACTATCTATTTCCTTAAATCGATATGAAATCGTAATTACTGAAAATATGTATTTATCGATAGATTGATTGAAATTTCTTGTTAATGGAAGCATTTATATAATAATAAAATATTATAGAAAGTATATATAATACTTTATATTTATTATTGTACAATTATTTGTGCAATGATAATAATTAATAATAATTAAAATCCAATAAATCATGACACAATGGAGCATAAAACGTGAAATTTCGTACGAGCGGAGAAAAGAAACGATACGGAATGCCTGTTGATGCGTTTCACGTCGGCCGGGCCCGGGGCAATCACGAGAAAGATTATTCGGTACGTCGACAGCCGAACCAACGACTCGAAAAGTAGTCTGCTCATGTATCCACCTTAACGATCTTTCTCTGAGCGGCTCGTAATTATGCATAATCCTTTCTTACCGGTATATTCCGCTGCGTTCTAGTTCGCCGACACTAATTAAACCACGCTGAATGTATTTCGAGCAACATAAACGCTTCATTAATTTCAGTTGATTGCAAGAAGCACAGTAGGTAAAGACAGTTCATATTTCTCAGGCAACTCGACGACCGGTCGTCGTATACTGAACAACGCCAAGTGACGAAGAAAAGCATTCGTTAAGAGAGTTCGCGTTTCTTTCTCGCCGCTTTTATACAAAACGAGTTCGCTGAGAAGACGAAGAAGTAGAGGAAGAAGACCAAACAACAACAACAACATGAAGAAGGCGATTGTGAGAGGAAGTGGAAGAAAGAGCAGAAGAAGAAGAAGAAGAAGAAGAAGAATACGAGTCGGGGCTACGTGTGTATAGATATATAGAGGAGGCAGGGTTGCTGCGATGAAGCAAGCAGCAAGTAGGGCGAGTACAGAAACGTGTCTCTGTGCGTGGGATACTTATTTAGCTGAAACTGCCTCGTCGTTCCTCCTTCTCCGGCTCCGTTGTTCCTCTTTGTTCCAGTGGAATCTGTATATATCCCGGAATACTAATGACGTAGCAAGAAAATCTTGGCCGAATGGTGTAACGTGCGCGAGGGTAGCCAGCAGACATCGGTGCCGGCGGCGACGGCTGCTGCTGCTGCTGCTGCTGCTCTGCTGCTGCTTACCTGCAAAGTTTTCTCTTCACGTGCCAACTCAGACTAACCTAGTCGTTCCGAAGGCGCCTCCGTAAACGGTATAACGTTCGTTGCGTTTCATAAATTAGGAGGAACATTCCTCCTGGGAGGACAAACCCTCCGAAACTCACCGTGGAAGCAGAAAACGTACTTGTCTTACCGCGGCCTGGTTATGGCCGTAGGGGGAATACGATTGTTTCGCGATGGCACACGTAAAAGCAATGGGGGAGGCATGATAGATACAAGGCCGCTCGACTACCGCTCACGTGGTTTGTAACGATGCGCCAAATTACGCGATCCTCACCAATGAGACGTTCGACCCGTGAATTAATTAACCTGGCAAACTATGTGTTCTTCGAGGAAAAATCGAGAGAAATACAACTCCACGGAGGATACCAGTTCAAAAGCCTCACGGTGTTGGGGAACGAGGAATTTATATTGCTGTTTAAAAAATAAATAAATATGTATATCGTGCTGGAGATGATGGTAGATTTCAAACGTTCTATCCGAATGATTTCGCAATGAATTTATCGATATATCGAAGCTTTACATCTAAATGATACATTCGAGTGCGATGCGCGGCGCGGCGCGGCGCGGCGCGGCGCGGCGAGGTCGACAAGAGCAGCCGAACTTATTAACATGAAACTCGCATAGAACAGAAACTACGTCATAAACCCCATCATAAGCATTAAAATTAAAGTACGCTTGTGAACATAAGTTATTGAAGTGAAATTCGCGGGGCCATGGCCGATCGTTGAATAAATGTTCCAAGTTCCGCGTGAAGAGATAATCGTTTCGTGAAATGTTGTTACGGGATCAGATTAATGTATAATGTGTAAATTTGATAAATTTATCCAAAATATTTATGCAAGAGCTGTATTTAAAAGGTATCTAGAGTTCTATTTGCGTGAAATGGATCAGTTTGGTAGTCAAATTTTTCAAGGTTTTGAACGGATAGACCCAGATTAAAAGAATTTATTAAATTTTGATTAACTTTCTACTTATACAGACTATAAACCATAAATTAGCATCATTTTTAATATTCGAGTTGTGCACCAAAGTGTCGATATATGGTTTGGGTTAGGTTTGAATGGTAAATAAAGAAGAAATTAAATATCATATAGTGCTATAAAATCGTTCCTTGTTTTTTTGTTTTCATACTAACGTTTATTTATTAACTAAATAATATAAACGTTAAAAATTAACTTTGAAATTAACATTCTGCAGAAATTTTTGAATTAAAATTCTGCAGAGATTTATACTTTAGATTCGATAAAAATCCTGTATATTTTTTCGCAGAGTGATTTTCAATTAGTATAATTTTTTTCTGTACAATAGCGTATGTTTTGTAATTTGTTATATTTTGTTATGTAATTTTAGTATATTAACACTTTGCAGATTCTTCGTTATATAAAATATTATTTCACTTTTTCAGTTTTAAAATGAATATAATACACTTTGAGATTAGTAATTTTTAAAAAAATATTTTAATCCGTAAAATGTAAAAATGTGGAACGAAAACTAGCAACGAAATGGAATTGCATACAAAATACCTCGCTATACCTATGGTGTATTTTCTCAGCAAATGGCTTTAACATGCACTATTATTAAAACTGAAAAAATACATCTATACATATACTATACGTAGGCTTGTTCGATTAAGAGGTTTCAACAAAAATACGAAATAAGAGTGAATCGATGTTTTGTTCGATACAACGCAGCGTCAGAATGGAATAGCGATGTTTAGTTCTCGCTTCAAAATGCTGTCCATGCTTATGGATTGACATCGATGAAAAATGGAATCCATTACTTTATAAATTTCCTCTTGATTTTCTTTTGCTTCCGTGACTAGATTATTCCTTACAATAATTCTTCCGTTTATTCTCCAACGGCTGATATCGTTACTGGATCTATATATCTCTACATTATAAAGGATAATGCTCCGTTTAACCATTGCTGCACTATTATGTTTCGATGAAATGTAGAATTAAAAAGTCAATCTACTGCTATTTCGCAAGTATTCTTAATACGGTATTTACAAACCTATCGTTGTATAAGGTGTCTCGAAATGTGCGAGAAATATTGATGGAGTTTATTCTATTTCGATTTTATAACAACGAGAAAAGTTCATGCACAAAAAAGATTGAAGTTAATTTTTCAAATTGCAAAGAATTTAATTTTAAACTAAAAATATACTGGTAGCTAGTATATCAATAAATCAACTATATGAATAAATCAGCTTTGTTTCGAATAAAGCCTCAAATGCGATAAATAAATGAAATTAAATAGCAATTTTATAGTTATTTGTTTTCTTGTAAAAAGTAAAAAAAAAAGCATGAAATGAAAATAAGAGAGAGTAACTTGACGATACATACAATACATATGTACGTACGACACACAATTGTTTTCCAAACTTCGCAGTAAAATTTATTAAACTTGGTAGTTGAATTGTTATTGGTTATTTTATGACCAACATCTTTAAATAATACATAAATGTATTTTGTATCCATATATATACACCTTTTTCAGAACGAAAGAATAAATTTAATTTATTCTATAAATTCAGTTTAGTTTACATTATCTATGTGACTAGCTTTAACCAAAAATACAAGTCAGTTTTTATTAAAACTGACCTATTTATTTTTATTTTTATTTTTATTCATATTTATTTATATTTATTTTATAAAACGATCAATTTGTGTGCACGAGTAATTTTGAACCTAAAGACGATCAATCTGGCTGTTTTCGTAAACGAAATATAAAACGCATTCTATAAATTTCTCCGCTTATTAATTAATTAAACATTCTCAACAATTACATTATTTCTATATTGTTTGTTGAATTTTAAAAGTTTTTTTTTTCTTTTTCTCCACTTCCTCTATTTCTTCTTTCCCAAACGCAAACGAAAACCAACACTAGGAACAGAATTCTCCGGTTTAACCGTGTCTGAATTCAATTTCACGTTCGACCCCCTGCTACACCTCTGCCAAAATCGGTCGAAAAATGATCCCACTCGCGGTACGAATTCGTTTGCGAGAAATCCCCCTTAGTTTTCTCCGTCGAATTAGTAGTATTCGCAAAGTTTCCGGTCGACGATTCCGGAAACGAATCGCGCTCGCGGAGGCCGCGAGGGTAAGAACAAAAAAAAAAAAGAAAAAAAAAAAGAAAAGAAAAACACGTGGTGCGCGATCTCACGGAAGTCAACTTAGCGAAACTATTCCACCTCGAAGTAGTTAGAAACTAGTTCGACATTCAATTTCTGTCCTTGGAACGATTTGTCCATCACCGAGGAAGGGCGGAACGACGACTTGCTCACCCCTCGGATTCCATATCGTCGTGGCCAACGACTCGTATCTGTTAGGTAAGTTTCGCTTGCCGCGAAAACTAAGTACGAAGTATAACTGGGCTTTAAAGGCGCGGCGGAGCAGGAAAGGAGGATTGGAAAAAGGGGGTTGGGAGGGGGGCGGGGGCGGATTGAACTCGAGTCGCGATGGGAACCTCTCTCGCCTAGCTTCAGGAAATCTGATACGGTTCTTCGCGGTATCGCAAAAACTTCTCTCTCCCTCTGCAAGTTTTCCATCCGCCCCGCCACGCGAAATACTTTCTATCATCCCAACGAACGTTCCGCTTCTCGGACCAGGGGAGGCTTGCGCGAGATAAGGTACCGCTAAGCTATTATCTACATTGCTTATTGTCCGAGGCTTCCGCAAAATTGACTGGGAACTGAACTCGCTATTCAGTCGTTGATGGCGTAATTGTTTTTCCATTTCTCCTTTGCGCCAGCGTGGATTCCGCTTCCTCGCCTCTTTCCCCAACCGCGAATTGGATCGGGCAGCAGGAAAATAGAAAGGACAACCGATGGCGAATAGAAGAAGAAAAAAAGGGAGGAAACGGGCCTGATTAAAGTGCCTCGCGAAACTGCATTTGATACGTAGGATAAGTCTCGTTCGATCAATTTCAATCTTCAACGCGTCACAATTGTTACCAATTCTAGATGGGAGATCGTTCATATATCATTGTCAAGCGCTAGTTTAGAATTTCCGCCGCGCAGGTCGGCAGATATCTCTCCGCGTTGCACAGTTCGACGAAGTGGTGAAAAATTCTCGCTGCCCGTCCACTCTTAGAAAGAATCGTCGCACGGCCGCGGAATGTTGAAATACGCCGTAATTCGCTTCCGCAGGATCTCCGTTTCGTCGCGACGAAATGATTTCTGCCCGATTTAAGACGACGATATAAAGCGGAAAATGCCAGGGCGTTCAAAGCGACCGCGTACTTTTGTGCAGCCAGGCGCAGATTTAACGCGTTGTACGAAATCCAGGCGCGTGCACATACAGAGGAAGAATGAAAGAGAGAAAGAGTGAGAAGCGTGGGCTTTTTCCACGGTGGCGAATCGATTGGACACCGGCCTCGCCTCTTGCAAGTCACGGTAAACAGAAAGTAACACTGAAACTCTCTGCCGCAATAACGAATAACGCGGAGGAGCCGAAATTAAAGACGCGTGTATAAACACGAAGAGGCTAGAGATCGAGAGGATATTGCCTCCGCCTTGTTTGCTGCAGATCGCTAATCAGAACTATCTCATCTGTGTCTACGCTGTTTTCGGGAGCGAGGACAATTTTAATTAAAACATGCCGTACGTTTTCATTAAACCGCCGCGATACACCTACGACACATATACGCCGTGGCTCATGCCGGGGAAAAAACGTATGTACGACTACGTGTCGCACGACTAGAATATTTCTTTTTTTCATAACGTTTCTAATCACAGGCAAGGGAGTGATATTGAGGTACAAGAGCTGGGAAAATGTGTGTGTCAACTTTATTTCGTAATAATAAAATTCCGGCTAAACGCCGGGAACGTTATTTTATTTGAACGAATCGTTTTAATAAAATAAATTTTGACGCACTTATCAAGCAGATATAATTTATGACATCTGATTCGTTTAATTATGATAATTATAACAATGATTTATTTAACGATTTGAGAAGTCTTAAAAAGCTCAGTTACATTTAGAATTTAAATATATTCACATTATAATTAAGGATAAAAATAGTGCAAATATTTCAAAACACGCAATCTATTTACGATGCTTTTATTGCGTATAAAGTATATTTATGAGAAATTTATACGAAAAGAAATACGGGTAATAATTGGTATTAATTTTTCTTATCTTGCATATTTCGCTCATATTTACTGTAGAAAATTGTACTTTATGTGTAATGAACTTAATTATATTATTTATTTATAATGAAGTTTCAAAGCCATGTATGTGCTGGTATAATGTGATTTGAATTTTACACGCATTATTTCAGATAATATCTTCCCATAAATGAACGTATTTGAATCTGAATAAGTATTTGATTATCTAAATCACGCCTTCGTGATTAAAAATTTTAAAAATTCTCAGTCATGTTTTCAATTTTTCGATCCAACGAAATTCCATCGCCGTTTTCTATCTCGATTCTTACGTTATTTCTTCATAGACAAACGATTTATTTTTTTCAAAGGAATAAAAAACATAGCCACGATCGTGCTTTGCTGCAGCCAAAACTCGGTTGATATAAAAAACAATTTGCACCAGAAAAATCGATATTTTTCTCTTGAATTGCAAAAACAAAAACGTTAGACATGCCACTTTAGATACCAGTAACAGAAACATACGAGAACATTGATCCAAATAATTCAACAACCTTACACAGCCACTGCAAACTACAGTAATTCATAATAAACGTTCTCCTGAATGAAACATCGTTTAATCGCATCGAAAATTGAAAAGCGGCAACCAGGCAGAGAATTGCGTCACCGTGGGAGGCAACCGTGACGATAGAATGATCCGGTAATGAGTGGGTAGGTCGTAGCCGGTTCTTTGCTAAAGGGTACGCAATACGTCCAAGTACCATACTGTCTGCGCAAATCCAATTTTACGAGGCTCGATCCCAGCGGATCGAAGTGCATCGCCGACACCGGGGGGATGCCACGCAATACGCCGGCCTCTGGCATGACGGAAGCTGAATTCCACGGGGAGTCCAAGCTTTTGGCGACTTAGCTAGGCAAGCGTGGTTGGCCTTGGATAGCAGCACAGCCCAGCCCGGTGTTGGATGACTAGGGGCTCTAGCGTGAGGAGGAACGGCGATGGTGTGCTGCCTGGCCAGAGGGTTAAGACGAAAGAGGAAAGGGGCCGAGATACGCTGGAGGGCGGAGAAGCGGTCGAGAGTTGCCGGCAGAACCGATCCCATGCTATCGTCGGCAGACGTATAGCCCCTTCGCCTTTGAGGGTTTCGTGAAAAAGAATCGTATACAGAGAGAGAGAGAGAGAGAGAGAAGAGAGGGAGAGCTGAAGGCAAAAATTGCGCAGAAGTGCACGCTTCCACAAATAACCATAGTATTTTACAGCTCTCCTCGGCCATAACTGCCTGGGTCACATGATGTCATAAATCTGAGCCCAGTATTTCTTCCAGTTTCGCGTCTGATATCGCGAAACGGTGTAAACTCGGATTTAAAAATCCATCCCCGCGTAATCGTTACTTAGCGGCGACGACGTTACTACTTTGCTCCTCGTTTTACCTCCCGGATTGTAATCTCGTCCGTCTCTTGCTCGCCTCCGTTCTCTCGCTGTTATCTCGATGCCCTTTCTCTTTACGTGCACGTGCTATTAATGCATAAACGGGAATGTTGTTAGTTACTAATCGCGGCGACAGTCGTAGCGAGGAGCGTGCGGCGTCCGCTCTCGCCTACGGTGCCTAACTCCGGGGGTGATTTTGCAACTTTTGTAGGACAAAGGTGCATTCGTAATTTCGCAAGTTGTAACGAGGCTGCTTTGAATTTTGATGAGCCACGGATCGGACAGCGTTACGGCCTTTTCGTTTGTTACTGGCGCGGGCTGCCGAACCGACGTCACGTTCGATCCTCTTCCTCCGTTTTATTCTGATTACAGTCATCGCTTACGTGTCACTACTAATTAACTCCCTGCGTATGCCACGTCGAGGAGAAAAGATGCGACTGATGCTTTTAGTCGTCAGGGTTGCCTTATTGCGCGAATTTTCACATAAAAACAACTTTCGTTTACTTCTGGTTCGCGGACCATAACGAGTGACCGAACCGTATACAATAACTCGTCGGTACGTCACTGGAAGAAATAATAAACTTATCGAAATAATAAAATTATCAAATGCGTGGCACGTCATCTCAGCGCAAGAGGTTAATGAAGACCAGCAACTCGGTTTATTCGTCGTCGAGTAATTTCGATCGAAATAGAAAAGAAAAAAGAAGAGAGCCTCGTTTAACGTGGCGCGTTACAACACGCTCGCGCGTAGACGCGATCTCCACACACCGAGCGAATCCGGCAAACTCATTTACATGAAAAGAATGTAAATCGTCGGGACAAAGCAATTTAGGCAGCGGCTATACATAACTCCGTCGTATCAGCCGCGTTTTAAAAGTAGACAGCTCGCTCGACTTCCGTTAAATCGCGCTCGCAATCAGTCGTTGCAATCGACGAATTGCGGTTGCGCCGGCCCTGGAACACTCTTCGTGGGGGTAACTACCAACTCAACCTCCTCCACCTCCACCTCCACCTCCCAACCCCGACCCCGACCCCCCCCCGCCGCCTCCGGAACCTCTACACCTCAACCACAACCACACTTGTCCAACGCCACTTCGCGAGTTCCGCGTGTACGTGCAGACACCGCCGCGCGATGCGATCGTGGTGGTAAGTCGAGTGCTTCCGTGTGCGCGCACACCACCGCGCGAACAACTCGCCGCGATCGTGTTGGTTGGTAAGATTCGAATGTGTAGCGAGGACGTAACGCGAAGATCGGTCGGCGGCAGCGCTAGCGTCGTGCCTAAGCGCACTCACGGCACAGACTCCGTACAGCCGTGGCGCCATCGAGTTTCGCTTTTCGTCGTTCACGGTACGTCGCTGCGGGCCGCTGAGCGCCGACCAGACGACAGTTTGCCCTGTGTGCCTGGACGGGGTGGTTGTCATCTCGATCAGTTTCGAATTGTGAAACGTTCGCACGCCTTCGTAGTGGTATCGCGTGAGAAACGGCGACGGCCAACGTGTGCGGTTCGTGTCCGCGGATCGACCCCACGATCTCTCTCGGAGTGATCGTTCGTACGCGTTTCAAACTCGACACATGCGGTGGGAAATCGTCGGCGGAGAGCGGAGAGAGGACAACAGCAGAACCGGCAACGATTCGAGAAATGAGCCCACATGATCGTTCGCGATCGCACGACGATTTGACAAATCGCGGTATGACGCGATGATCCCCGAGGTGTTCGTTGCAACATTTACCTTGACTACGTTGCGCGTGGATTTTTGTCGTCTATTGTCCGCCGTCTGAGCAGTGTGTTCGGTGGTGAAAAAAAGAAGGAAAGAGAAAGAAAATAAATATCAAGTGGTCTGGAAGCGAGAGAGGGAAAAGTAAAAGTAAAAGGAAAGTTATTTTCGTTTGTTTACTCGCGTTCGTCGCGCGAATCATGGGTGATGTGTACAGGCTAGTTAGTGACCCGCTCGTAAAGGATACACCCGCGGACAGAAGAAAAATCGACGTGACCATGCCGCTCGCAAGAGTAAGTTTGCACAGCTTATCTTCTCGTTGGTTTCACTTACGGTGCCAGGCGATTGTCACTCTTTCGAATCTGTGTCTCGTCACCCGTTTCCTTCTGTTTCGATCTTGAAAGGTTGAAGATCGTGTCACAGCCGGAGGCGAGGATACAGGCTCCAATGCTGGCAGGGTCGAAATGGAGTATCGGAAGAGAAAGAGAGAGAAAGGATCGTCTATTGTGGTCTCTTGATCCTTTTCTTCTTCTTCTTCTTTTTCTTCTTCTTCTTCTTCTTCTTCAGATTCTTTTGCTCCGATCCGACCGCGTTCTCTATCTTTCTCCATCTCGGTCCGATCAGCGCGCGCGCTTTCTCCTCGTCTTCGTCACGTTCCGTTCTCCTTGCTCGCGTCGTTCTCTCGTTGTTTCTCTTTTTTCCGCGCGTTCGGAGCAACGAGAGCCACGACGAATCGAAACGTGCACGCCTAGCGCGTTTAGATTATTACGACTCCGCAGGCGAGAGGCCTGCTTTGTGCCGGCATTGAATCACGTATGTACGCGGATGAAAGATTAAAGTCGCGCGCGCGACGATTGAAGGTGAATCGTCTTTTTGGCACGATCGAACTGTCAATCGCAACGAGGGGGATAGAATCGCGGATAAAGACGGATCGAAAGTGTCAAACTCAGCTGCCGCGGCAGCGGAGAGAACGTGCTCGAGAAATCTAAGACGATTCATCGATCATCGAAATACCACTCTGTTTGACTTCGCTAACTGACGGAATTCAACGCAGTTCTTAATCGGTTAACTTTTCACGAGCTCGACGTTCGACGAAAAGAAATAGCGGGCTCAAATGGATTTCGCCGCTACTCGTGCAAACATCCACGCCTTTATCGTGTTTTCGTTTCGCGTAAAAAATACTTACGCCTTTTTCGAGATGCTGTTATTTTCGCGGCCGTTTGAAATCTACGCTTCGATAGGAATATATTAATGTTGGACACAACTGATCGTTCAAATTTGTTATACAAGTGTTGTTACGCTTTTACAGTGAAGTATTTGAGAATATTTCTTTTATTTTCGTTTGGATCATTGATTAATTTTATGACGACATAATGTGTGACTAAATAATATATATAATTATAAACATTATATATATATATATATATATATATTTATATGTGTGTATATGTTTATGTATTTATACAATACAATTACACGTATACATATTATACATTACACGTGTGTTAGTCATCATCAGAATCAATTTACTTTCTATCGAGACAATTAATTCTCCAACATTCTTCCGGTCATTTTTGACTCATTTATATTTTTCTAAAATTGAAAAATATCTCAAATTAAAAAAGAGTACAAGTAGGTTCTTATTAGCGTGAATATTATAAATAAAAAATATAATATAAAAAAAGATAAAATTAAATATACTATAGTATAGTACTATAAGGTAGTTATATATTTAAACAATGTTTCAAATTTCCTCCCTGATTAAACATATGTGATTTTTCCTTACAATTCAATTTTCTATCATAACAACATTTGATCATTTTATCATAAACTTGCTACATCTCTATACGAGTGAAATGGGATGCTAAATCACAGTGTAATGAAACGTCATTGAAATACGAGGTAACTTTATTGCTATTAGTTTCAGTGAATTGGAATTATATTAATCGTAAAAATAAGCGTGATTCATTACGTCGGCTGTTAATGTCCAGTTAATGTCCAACTGAAATATCGTTATGTCGACTAAAATTTTTAAATCATTTGAGATAATCACCTCAAACGCGAATCATCATCTTCAGTTATAAATATTTTTCATTAACCTCATTCGATCAAACAGTCGAACACACACGTAACGAGCAAATTACACATTTAAAACTTTCCATTTCCCTTTGTATTTCGTATTCGCGTAGCGATCATTTGGCAAAACTAAACGATTATAAATCACAATTAAACACCGTGCTCGAGCTTTTTGTCGCGAATTTCTTTAAAAAAAGAAATCGTCATGCCTCTCCACCGTTTTCTTTCACCGTTATCATTCACATCTGCCTCTGTCGTTCGTGCTCGTTAATAATTATCATACAAGGGATTACTCGAGTATTTCGCGATCCCTCGATCTTCTTTTTCTCCCTCCCCCTTTCGCGGTATTCGTGACAACGGTGATAAAAACGATAAGTACCAAGTAGTGTAAGAAGGCATGATAGTTTCTACCAAGTGATCCGAGATTGCGAGAAGGCATGCAAACTATCTCGAGTGGCCCGAGTTATTCGAGGCTTACGATTGCGTTTTCGTATCGCTGTGCTTCGTTTCTCTCGCAAGCCGGAGAGAATAATAGAATGGCCGAGGATAGGAGAGTGAGTGAGAGAGAGAGAGAAAGAGGAGCTTGTTTCTTAATACACTGCATAATAATTACTGTGTCGTCGCGCGCCGGCAAAGCTTCAAGAAGTTTATTACGAGCTCGTTGAATATTCGACCATGCCCCGTATTGAGAATTCCGCGGCACGATCGTCAAAAATTCGACGAGCACGAACAACCATCAGCCCCCCTCGGGCACTCGGAAACTCCGTGATCGTGCAAATTAAATATTAATCTGGACGGTGTTCGGTATTCGGGTAACAATAGCGGGGGATTCGCCTCCTGTTACATCAATATTAATTGCCTCATCAACGTGTTATCGGCACCTCGGGAGGATTTCGCTCGGAGAGTCCGAGGACACACTCGTGCCTCTCTTCGGTCTCTCCTTGTCGTTCGAAGAAAGGTAATTATCGCGTCGAACACGCCAGGCCGTCTGTTCTCGTCGAATCCCTCTAATTTTTCACCCGACTCGTTCTTTTTTTTCAAGGGACGCGCGACATCAGCCTTAACAAACGTTTTTTCCACGCCCACTTTCTCCCACTTTAACGCGATAGTTAACACATTGTGAACGGCAGACGCGAATTCGCGTCTTTCAGTTTTCAACTGTTGCGGACGAGAGACGAGAATTCTCGTGTTTCAACGTTGCAGACTGGGGACACGATTAGGCAACGTTATATATAATATATAATTATATATTATAATGTTATATAATTTTTTCAAGAAGTAGGGAAATTGTTTCCTAACATACTACACTAAGAAACGTTACTGGTTTTCATTTTATTTTATTTAATAAAGTACCTCTGAAATGAAAGATAATTAATAATTTTAATTGTTAATAAAATCATACAGTTGTTAAATGCTATACATTCTCTTGAACCTTCTCAAGCATATATTAAATAATTCAAAAAGTACGAGAAAGTACAGACTATATGTTTATCAGAGTATACCGACCTCAATGTGTTAATATAAATATAAAATAAATAATAGTTGAAATCTGAAATACATAATAAATAGATTCTTGAATATTACTATAAAAAATATATAATAATATATATAATATAATATATAATATTTAAGAATATTTTATCAATGTGAATTAAAGAAGTGCATATGTGCGTTGTACAAAGTTTCTCTAAGTTGCTCCAAAAATGTGCGGACCCTGGGAGCAGGTTGGGCGCGCCGAGTGCGGTACGCAATGTGTTAATAGATAAATATTCGAAGGATTTCGCACGCGGATTGAACGTGAATCGCGTATAAAATCGTTTGGATCAAATATTACTGAGCGATTCGACACGAGTGATGGTACAATTCACGCTCAGTCCGGTAATAAATACGGCACGTGTTAGTCGTACACGGTGGCTAGATAACGACCTCTTCTAATGTGATTTTCGAAACGGAGATAACACGGCCTCTCGAGGCAGCTCCAACGTTCTCAGACTTTTCCTATCGGCCGCGGTCTCGCACTTAGCCGTGAATTACCTCGACTCGCGACTAATTTTGTGTTCCTCCGTGCGCTAACCTAAGCGGTAATTGAATTAACAGGGTAAGAAGGAAGGGATGGGAGTTGCTCGAGTCGAGGAGCGTGCGTGTCCCCCTTTTATGCGCGTTCTTCTCTCGATGGGGAGAGAAAGTTCCACCTGAACCTTCAGGGATAAATAGAAATGAAATGGAACGAAATGATGGAGCATTATCTTGCATTAACGCATCCAGTAGCACCCCGGGAACTCTAGGGGGGGAAACGCGTATATATCGCGCGCATATGTCACTTTATAAGCTTTCCGCACAGGACGTGCCATATTTAAGACCGCACATGGCGCTCTTGTGATCGTGTCCCTTGCAGCGCTTTTGTGCCACGTTCAGTGTCCTGCCCGTTAATAACGCGTAATTAATAACAGCTCGTTGGTCGACACATTTACACCCCGTTGTTAAAGGAATCCGAAGGAATTGAACGTTAACGGGGATCGATTGTTTTTGGGAGGGGGGCGCGATTTGAAACACGGCGCGGTTTTCAATATCGGATAAAGTCGACACGCTGGTAACGGCGTTGTTACGGTTAATCCGGTTTGCACGATTGGCTATGGTAATGCGGATACATTAACAATGCACGCATATTGATATTTGATAGGTTCGCAGTCATTTATCACGAGGAACTCTCTGTGTACGAAAGATCCATCGCATCCACGTACTATCCGTAAAGAGTGCCGATCAGCGATTCGGGTAATTAAATCACCACTGAAAAATCTTTGATTAGCATTAATGTGATTAATCGCGGATGGATATTAATTATAGGAGGATGAATATTCACGAGGAGGAAGTAATATTACACGATGTAGTCAAAATTAAGGTTCCTAGGTATACTACATCGATCAACATCAATCTCAATAACGAACGAAATTAATGATAAGTATGAAAATTATTATTCACAGTGTGCTGTGCACTTAAATCGTGCATATTATTAATGCACTGCAACGAACAATTGCTGTTATTGTTTAACCCTATATTATGTCGTAATACCTTCTTCTTACAAAAAAGTCGAATAAAATAACACGAATACATGTATTCACGAGAGAGAAATAATGTTGTATTACGTGATAATCAAAATATCGATCGACATTAATCTCAGTAATTAATTTCATAAGTATGAAAATCATTTGTACGTTTCACAATGTACCGTTGAATTCTGCAAAACTGCTACTAATGTTCTACAATGAATAAATCAACGTATCATTATTCAACCACACGAGATTCAAAGTTTTTAACAACGCGAAAAATCTGGCGAAAGATTATACCATGGCATCTTCTTACACAAGGAAGCCAAAGCAGTAACGCCTGTTAAGCTCTTTAAAGTTTCGTCTTCTTTCCCCCCGGTATTATTTTAACGTCGAAAAACATGCTCGTTTAGCATCTCATAGTAGATATCTCAAGCTCTATGGACAAACGCGTTTTGTGCGTTCGTCGTCCGAAAGATACCGAAAAACCCCGTTGACGGACGTGCGTGAGGTAAAAACCGAAAGGTACGTGACGAATAATTGCGAGGGTCGCGCTTTTAACCACTTGAGCTGGCAACTGATTGCGGACCAGAACGAGTGACCAAACCGTATACAATGATTCGTCGCTTTCTTCTTGAACTCGTCGGTATGATATCACTGGATATGGATAGAAATTACCGAGAAGTAATAAATTTATTATTTGCTTTGCTTTGGCTACACTTAAGTATACTTAAAACCGAGAAAATATTGCAATTTTGGGACGAAAAATTCTCGACGTGCGTGGCACGTCGTTCCAGCGCAAGAGGTTAAGAAGCCAGCTTGTCGCAAGGGGCGAAAATTACAGGGCGCGGCAGCGGAGAGTCTCAGCAGAGCTAAGGAGAAGGTTCAACTTTTCATTTCGGATTTACTCGTCGTAAATTAGGTGAAAATAGCCAAGTAGAGAATACTTTTAGTACCCGTGTTACCAACATATAACTACGACGTGTAAGACAGTCTGCCTACCTACGTGCCGAAGTGTGTACTCGTCGAGGACAAGCTAGACCGGTACTACCGCTTTTTCTCCCGTTCTCTCCTTCGTTTCTCTCTTCGTTCGGCCGCCATACGTACATACACGGGGGTATCCACGACGAGAAATGGTCGACCATTCTTTCCTCGCCTACCTGGTCTCCTTTTTCAAAAGAAAACGTGGCGTGCACTCGTGCAGCGCGCTGTTTTTCCACCGTGCTGTATAACCGCAGGACGTAATAATTATCGCGGCGACGACGATTCAGTTCTGACTTCGATATCTCAGATGCACTTGGCTGCACGCGCAGCCAATATCGTTGTCCTATCGGACGAGAGCATCGAGAGTACACACGATTTCGCGTGTACACGTTTGAAGTTTGTCTTATCGACTCTGAGCTCGTATCATCTTTGACCCGGTATTCGAAACGCGACGTTAAGGGCACAGGCGGTCTTGAGATTTTAGCGTTTCGCTCTGACCGCAGTGTGTATCGGTAAGGTGTGTGTGTGGTATCTCGATGGTCCTCGATGGTCCTCGATGATGAAGCCGATTCGAATTTCACGCTACGTCGATCTTTGCTTTTTTTTCTATTTCGAGATAATGGGTCACTGTCGTGTCACAGTCGCGTTGATAAGCAAGTTGACAGAAACTTGCACGATAAACCGACACATTGATGTGTCCGTGATGATTGACAAAATTGAAAATATTCCACGTAGATTTTTTTCGTAGTTTCGACGTTTCTTTTTATATTAATATTTAAACTTGTTATTTCGATTAAATTGTGCGGAAATTTATGGAATAAAATGGAAGTTGATGTAGTAGAATTATTGAAATTAATTGTGCGACAAGTGTGTTCGAATGATATAACAATTTTCTTCATATTAAATTTCATATGTTTTACATGTAAAATGTTGAAGATTCTATAATTTTTTAATCATTATGTCATATAAATTTTTTAACACAAGTAATTGTTTGAAGTTGCATATCTTTTATGCCTCTCACTGTTTGATCCTCTTTTCCGAAGCTTCAAAATGAAGAGATACATCTTCGTCGTCGTCGTTGTCGAATTATAAATAATTTTCAGTTGATTATTCTTTATTTTTGACACCGTTGATGATTTCCTAATGGCCTATTTTGGAACTACGTTTGTTGTACACTCGTTATTCTTCAACTTCTTAATAATTTCACATTTTGTTTCAATTAATAACACTGTCTAGCTCACGCCAGTAACACAACACAATATTACGTAATAAATACTCAAAGAGATCTTGTTTTGACAGTCATCTTCAATGATTAAATTAGGAAAATACTAAAATATTTCAATGATAGAGCGTTCTAATAATCGATATATATGATAATACTTATATCAACCTTATTTTATTTTAATTTCAATACAATTTAATTATAAAATAATAAGAAGTTTAAATAGATCTGAAGACAGGTTTTTTACAAATTTGTGTTTTTATAACTATTGATATTAAGATGCACAAAGAATGAACATAATAGGGATATTTCCGCCAGTTGAAACCAATATAAACAATTGTTTAATTTTGCAAATGTTTCTTCAGTTAAACGAAATGAATTTTGTATAATTGTTCTGCAATTCTTGATACTGATGAATATTCAGAAGTATTTAATATTCTTCTACAGATCCTCAATCAAGATCTGAACTCTACAGGCCATACTGATACAAATTTTGTATTGTGTACTTAGGATTTCGATCGTGTTGAAATATAATAATTTCTTCAGGAAACAACATGCTCTCGACTACATTCAATTAATGTTTCGCGTGATAGAATATATTTATATGTGTACTGATGCTTCTGTACATCAGAATATTTCTCCGATTAAAGAATATTTCTTATTATTATTTATTCAAAAAATATTCCTTAATAATAATCCTTCAATAATTCCTTAATAATATCTGCAGTTTTGAAAAATGATTTAGATTAACATTCTGCAACGCGTATTTGTTAATGTTCACGCAACAATAAAAAAATTACTTACCCGAAACCTACAGTTATGCTCTTCACAGTAAATCATGAATTCTTTAAAAATGCAATTGTCCATCATTAATAAGATAATAATGCTCGCATATTGTGCAGAGAATACGTGAATTATACAGTAATCAAATACGAAATTGAAGTGGAATTGACGTCGAACAACTTACATCCGCGAACGTATCAAGAAATATTATAATACGTTGTAACATGGCGATAATATGAGGAAGTATATAGTACGCTATATACGTGTCGAATCGGTGAACGTATTACTCATCGCAATGTAAACGATTTCGAATATGTTGGAGGCGGAGATTGCAATTATTGAAGTATCTCTTGGTACGTGCTTTAATTTTTTACACGATCAACAACGATCAATTTGATCCGCTTTAATCTGTGACTTGAGTTATGTATATTGCGGAAAGAGGGACTTTATTCGGGATTGGAAATAACGGGATTGCATCGTTACCTTATACACGATAATCTTCATATCTTTAAACAATTTAAATCGGGCAGAAGCTGCTCATCGACACGAATTCTTCGATATAGAATCGTATTTTATTTATCGAGTTTCATTTATCGAGTGAATTTTTCACGTGTTTAAATTTCTATCGTTCGAAAATAAATTTCTCAATAGACTTTTAGATACACATGTCTTACTTTAATTGAAATAATAAAAAAAGTTGTAATTCCCGCCTCATTATCGTAAAATTCTATCACGTTGAATATAATTCTCATCGCATTTTTCATTTGATTCTTTTGTTATTTAAAGAATGTATTAAACATGAACGAGTTTACCAAGACAGAAATTCGAGTAAACACTTCTAAATAATGGAAAACCATTCCTTTATCTCGCTTTGATTTTATTTTCCTCAAATATCTGACTTTGAGTGATGAATAAGTAAAGTAAAGTAATTAATAAGATAAGATTTCTAGAAATTCCCGAATTTCTATTCTATTAAACTCATTTTCTTTTTCTTTTAGTAAGTAATAGAAATAGAATATTTAAACTACCAACAAATCGATGATTGGTAATGATAATAATGCTAAAAATAAGACGAGAATCGTGTAGCTGTACTTGATTAGTGGCAGCAGAAATTGTAGGAAATTACACTTTCTGACCGTTATTTATTTCGCGAGGAAAACGCTGAACAATCTTTCTTCATTTTTCCTCGCGTACTCGTCAAACAGTTACCCGTACCCAACTTTGTGGAATATTATGCGGGTTGAATTTGAAACAACTTTCAAAGGAGTTACGTTTCTTGCAATTACGATCAGTTACGATCAACTTCGCTAATGGAGAAGTCAATAACGAATGAAGAATCATCGTCGGCGAATAATCGTGTATATTACGCGCGGGAAAAAGTAGCTCGAGACAACGTCTGGCAATCGCTCGTGCAGAAAGAAAGAAAGAAAGAAAGAAAGAAAAAGAAAAAGAAAAAGAAAAGGGAGAAATTCCAAATTTTCAGATGGAAGTTATTAGAGTTCATCAATATCGAATCCGGTCCGTCTGCGTAAAGACTTTGCTTTCATCCATTTCTATATTGGCTTCTCTCCCCGCCCCTTTCTCAGCTCGTTCGTCTAAGAGCCGCGGTCTTATAGCAGGCAGGCAAGAAAGAGCAGTTGAAAAATTTGAATGGCTGAACTCCTGGAGCTCATAAATCTGGAACAATTCCACGATAAAGGAAATTCCTTCCTTCTCTTCCCCCTTTTATCGGCTCGCTTTTTCCCTCCATGCCTCCGCGCCGCGTTTAAGTATGGTTTTGTCGGGCAGACGTGAACGAACCATTGAATGGCAAACTTTCGTTTCGCTCAACATCACCGAACGCGATCGGTTTCTAAAACTCGGAGCGTGAGGGGGAGGGGTGGAGGGGGGGAGGGGAAGGGCCGTTTTAATTACTAGCCGATCGAAAGCGTCTCGCCCGCGAGAAAAGTTGAATGAATCATCCCGTTGATAACCGAACGTCTCTAAGTCGATTAAGAATTTTTCGATCTCTCGGTTTATCGTGCATTGGCAGCGCCGTTCGGAAAATAAATTCCACCGGTATAAGCCGGGGAACAGTTATTACAGATTTTCTGCGATATTCGATAACGCGGGTCGTATACACATCGGCGCGCGGACACATAAATTTCAACACTCAACACACACACACACTTTCTCTCTCTTTCTCTCTCTCTCTCTCTCTCTCTCTCTCTCTCGGGCTCAATTCCATTCACGACATCACGAAGAGCATTCACTTCGGACGTATACATAGATCCTCCGACGAATATTTCCCTATTTACGCCAATTCTCTATCCTTCCGGCCCCGGTTTAAACGCAGCGTATTTATTTATTGCTCTTTCGAATAATCCCGCGGCACGGTCAAAACCAGTCGAAGAAGCCAAACGCCCTCCTGGTCCTGTATTTAGGGATAGATCATCGTAATCTTGGATTAACTACATTTCGATAAACGAGTTTCAAACGGCGAAAAAAGAAGGAGATGAAAAAGGAAACATTGCCGATCGATTTCACGACGTATCGCAGCGCTCTGAGAGCACCTCGTATCGTGAGATTAAATCGCTCAACTGCCACACGAAGGAAATCGAGTGATAAGTCCTGCAAAGATTGGCCGCGACGTTAACCTGTGTCTCGTGTCTGGACGACACGTTCTCCAATATAACATTCCTCCTTTTCTTCCCTTTCTTCGTTCCACCCCTTTTTCCAAGCGTAATGCATGCGAGCGCACGTACATATGTATGTTCGTACAGTGCGTGCACGTCGTTCTGGGAGCTCATTAATGTTTTCAAGATGGGGGAGACCGTGGCCCCTTTGACCTTTGGAAAGAAAAAAAGAAAAGAGAAAGGAGTAGAGAAAAGAAAAAAAAAAAAAAAAGAAAAACGACCGTACAGACGAAAAAGCAAAGCGCTCCGGCAAGTGGAGCCAGGGGAGAGAAAAGTAAAAGCACGTCTGAAATCTCTGAAGGACACTAGACTCGCTGCCCCCCTTGTCCCTTCCCTCCCCCTGCGGACTACGCCGCGTACGCAATGAAAGAGCGTGCATCTTCTGAAAATATTAATGACCGGTGCTCTGCTTTCTTAATTAAAACTCTGTCTCCGTGTTACCATCGTTCACGACAGCGTTGCAGGATTCGTCGCCGAACACGCGTGTTTCGTGTTAGTACGAAGCAGGGAAACAGCCGCTCGCGCAGAGGGGAGATGGGCGATGGTCGATAGACGCGTCCTTCCGGTAATTGAAACGGAGTTTTACGATCGCCAGATACTTGATGCGTTTTCCGCGTCATTTGTAATGCAATCTTTGGCCGGGGCGCGGAGGGGGCAGCGTGTTTCACGTAACACCCCCTATGGAAATACCAGGAAAATTCCGGGGAAGCAAATTTTTCCAAGGGTTCGTGCCCGCGATATTAAAGTTCGACAGCGACCGTTGCGAAGAAGAGGGGAGAAGAAGATTCTCGTATCCTCGAACGATTCGCCACAATTGTATCTCGCGAAGGGCCGTTTATTTCGGTATACACAAACGAATTTCTCGAATATCTCGTCGCCGATGTTGGCTCCGGTGTGCCACCGATGTTTCCCCGTTTTGTGCAACCTCGCCCCCTTCTCTCCTCGCGCTTTATACGGTGCAACTGGCGCGAGGTATCTCGTATTTCGATCTTCAACGACCGCAGATGTCCCGCAGCGTTGTTGTTCCGTCTTCTCGTTCCTTTGCTGCTGGCGGTGCTTGCAAACTGCCGAACCGCAACCGCTCGGAAAAGGAATCGCCGCCCCTCCCGGGTTTTCCTTTTCGATACCTTCGGTGAAATAAAAGCGGTGGAAACACGTGCGCTTCGCGCGGCCGGGGATATTCCTCCACTGTCTACGGGTAACAACACAATGCGCGGGTAATCCGGTTATTCGAGTAGCTCGAACAGCCCGCGTTATCGTATCGATTTCTCGCTTAACGACATTCCCCCGTCGACAGATACGACGCGGTTTTAAACGTCCTCGTTTTCGTTGATCGCCGCGATTCTCGCGCCCTTCCCCCTCCTCTTTCGTCGGTGATTATTTCTCCGCAAAAGGATCGTATAAATTCTCGAGCTAGCTAGCAGCGATATCGGTAATCCTTTTCACGGTGTCGAGCCTGATTTCGCTCTGATTTTAATCAAAATCGTAGTTGGAAACTGCCGCAATATAATGTATATTATATATACAAGGTGGGCCACATATTGCCATCTAGATTTACATCATTATTATTACGCGTAGCGAAAAATGTTTCAGATGAAGATTGAATGATTCTGAAAGGGGCACATTTTGATGATGCTAGTTTTCTTGTAGGTGGACGTGTTGAGGACATATGAAGGTCATTAACGTTTTTTAAAATGGAATCATATTTTTTATTATATATTCTTTACAAAAACGTTTATTTATTAACCTATTTATGTTTAAAAAATCATTAGTTTAGGAGATATTTTCATTTTAATTTTGTAAAATCTATGCGTGAAAGACAAAGACAATATAAATATAAGAATACTATCCTTCCAATACTATCTTTCATACGATAATTTTACAAAATTAAAATTAAAATATCCCCTAAGCTAATAATCTTTTAACATAAATAGGTTAATACTTTTTTTGTACAGAATATCAAGGTGCATCAACTGATGCAATGAAAAATACATAATTCCGTTTTAAAAAACTTTATATGTCCTCTGCATGTCCACCTACAAGAAAATATGCCCCACTCGAAATCATTCAACCTCATCTGAAACATTTCTTACTGCGCGTAATAATAATGACGTAAATCTAGATGGCAATACGTGGTGATCCACTCTATGTATTAATATATATTAATATTATTAATATTATTAATATATTATACGTATAACTTGCCCCACCGTATGCGCACGTGCACAACGATAGATCCTAGCAACGATCTAGCAACTATCGAACGACAGTTTGGGAAACGACACTAGAACTTGCTCATTCGAAACGCAAAGCTCTACGGAGTATAGGTGTGGATCGCGCATCGCGGATGTACCTGGAGCCGCTCGAAACGCGGCACTTGCGCGACGGATGCGAATATCCGGGTTCGAAAACAAGCGGATATTAAGAAGTTGGATAATTTCCGCAGGCCGAGATAGAAAATATCGCGGGACAGCGCGAGAGCAGCACGTCGCGGATAGACGTCCGAATGGCCGAGGCGATTGGGCGTCGTCCCATCGCGCGAGTTCAATAAAACGGCTTCGGCTCCGTGACCGGTATCTCAGGGACGCCAACCACCTGTCTCCACCTCTCTTTCTCACGGCCTGTGCCTCTCTTTTTCTCGCCCGCCTCTCGACGACTGATTGGAAGCACATGCCACCTATAACACGGCTGTCTCGGCTGTTAACAATTTTGGCACGACTCCCCGAAGGCAGCCCTCGTGTCCAGCGATTCTCTTTTCGTTTGTTCACCGTTCATTCGTTCGTTCATCTGTTCGTTTCGTTTCGTTTCGTTTCATTCGCCTACTGTTGCAGCAGCAACGCCCGCTTCGGCCACCAAGTTTCTCGTTCGAAATTGACAATAAAAACGTTTGATATATATTTCCGGTGTTTACGAGGTGGCCGGCCGATGTTTCGAGTAATTTCGCGTGTTGTTTCTGCACGATATCGTGTGTTACGTGAGGAACATGTTTGAGCAGAGTTATTAACGCTTTCGCGGTCACGCCCGCGGTTGCAAACCCATCGTTTTTCGAGTCAGGGGGGAAACCTCCCGATGTTCTGCCGTTAAAAGAATATTCCGGTTACGGCGTCTTTTAATTGAACTTGCCGTTGTCGAAATAAATTTCAGAAGCTATCTGTTTCGTCCGAAATTAAAGCTCTTGTAAGGGTTTGTTTTGTGGCTCCAGCATGCTATAAAAAGCGAAGAAGTCGGCATCATTTTCTGATTGCAACCACAATTTCGGTGTTTTCAGTAGCACGTTGTCTCCATAAATAAATATTTACTTGATCATAGAAATTTAGAGGAGTAGGAATTTCAGAATTTTATTATTTAATTGTATAATCGTGTATATATTATAATTTGTTGTATGTATTAATAATAATATATTAATATGTCAGTATATATTAATAACATTAATAATAGTAATGTATATATTATAACTTGTTGCATAATTGTAGGAAAGATTCGTAAAAGCTTTGAAATTAGCGCGCAGTTAGTAAAATACGGTTTAACATTGTTCATTCTTCTGAACATAAAGATAAATTCTATTTCAACGAGATTTTGTCATGTGTAATACATTACATTTTGAAGTAAATATTAGATTTAACCGATCTTGTAACGAAATAATAACAATGTGAATTCTGTGATATTTCTGTTTGAATTATTTCTGAAAATTCTGTCGAATTAAAAAATGTGGTCACATATGGTTTGTACGTATGTGTTATGTGAAAGCGCCAACGTTCGCGAGGAAATTAGTTGAGTTTTATGGAAATGATGAGAATGATAAAAGATCTAAGTACAAAGGCACTAACGAAAAAATTAAAAGACAAAGATGATAAAAGTTTCTCGTTTGGTGAGAGAAGATGTAAATTATTTAATAATAATAATATATATGTATATATATATATATATCTTATTAAATACATAATATCTTGTAATAATTGGAGCAAGCAGGAAGATATTTTATTATCAATTACAAAACTGTTAGAAATATCTTGTTCGTTTTTTTTTTTTTTTCGTGTAATTAGTTTTAATTTATTGTTTTGATAACTGACTGGAAGCTCACGTAAATAACACAATAGAAGAACAAGTCGCAAGGAATCGTTCACAAACAGAATAATCTGCACGGGCGCGCAGTAGAATTTGAAAACTCACTTTCTCGAAGTTTCGGTTCCACATCTTTTTCTTATTCCTTCACGAGAAATAGCCTGACGCTGCTCGCTTGTCCGAACTGTGTATTACTCTAGAACCAAACTGTCACCCTTGCTCTGTGCTCCGATCAACGAAATCGCGTAGATATATCTGACAGTTTCCGCCGAAGAAATACAAACAATGTGCAGCACATTGATCGAACGCGATTATTGTTTCTTCGGTAATGGACGGAGATCGTTGCCTCACGGTTTGATTAATCAGAATCGCGGCGGAACGCAAGCCGATAAGATAATTGGAGCGTGTCTAATATACGGAAATATCTCCTCTTGTTTCAACACCTGTCTTCGGTATTGTAGTCGGCGTATGTATTTCCAGCCTATCGAAATTCAGCCGCGTTCCGACGATAAAGCCGCTATCCTCGCTGTTCGCGTTATAAATTAGTTAGCAGCACAATAGACGACACGCGCTCTCCTAATGGTTTTATCGTTCTCACCCGACCAGATTTTTTTTCTTTCTCGCTTTTAACAAGGCGAGATTCAATGGCTCGTTGTAACGCGAAATTAAATAGACGACGTCGGCTGGTTTCACCGCAGCTTCCAGCCGGCAAAAGTTCCAACCCGGAGTAGTGATTCATGCCGGTGTGGACCGGTGTGCACCTACCATCCGGATAATGTGACTCGAAACCGTCACGTCCCCGTTGATACCCAGCCGACGACGTCGAGTTATTTTCCATAAGGATGCGAATACTTCTCTGGCCCGCCGAAGTTTTTACTCCCCGTTCGGAGTTGAATTTAGTTAAAACTTCGAGACGTTACCCGGCAACCCGGGGGTACAACGAATAAGTCGTACGTTTTCAACTCGTGCTTGTTCGGGGGAGAACGTTTCACCGTTTCACCGTGAAGTAATTTTGTTTAACGATCCCTCGTTTGGCCTGCGCGTCCCACCTAAAACATCTTTCCTTCCCAGGGCCCTGATAAAATTAAACGCTCCCTGGGAAAACTACGTAAAACAAACTATTCCCAGAGAATAAAAATGTCAAAGGGAGATCGATCCTCCGAGAGGGAGGTTGAACGTAACGCGAACCCGAGAATCGAGAATCCTGTATACGCGAAGGAGGGACAAATCAATCCGACCCGAAGAGGAGGGGGGGGGGGGGGGGGGGGGGGGGGGGGAGCGGTCGATGGAATGCCATTATCGGATGAAATTAAGGAAATTACTCGCTCTTGTCGCGCAAGAAAGCACGTTAAAATCCACTTTCCACGCCGAGGCGTTTGACGAGATGAGCAAACGAAGGAGACGGCAGAGGCAAGTTTTTGCGATCCGGTTATTTCACCGCGCGTGATGAACGACGGTTCTCGCCGACGACGTGACTCTTGATCGGTGTTTACGTAATTTTAGCGCGAGGAGTGTCGGCCGTGCTTCTTAACTCCGATGGGGCTCGAATTAGGGCAACTACCGACAACCCGGAGTAATCTGGCCTTCTGTCTCGAGATATAGAATATTACTCGAGCCTTGCCTGACCAGTACTCGAATGTACTCGAGGTGCATTCCGACATTTTACTACTGGTATTCTAGTCTTTGTGCTAGAATGACGCACGTCGAGAATTTTTTCTCCCAAATTGCAATATTTCTTCAGTTCTAAGTGTATTTAAGTATAACCCAGGCAGAACAAATAATAAATTTGTTAAATTACTTCTCAATAATTTCTGTCCAGCGATATCATACCGACGAGTTTAAAAAGAAAGCGACGAATTATACGGTTTGGTCACTCGTTAGGGTCCGCAATCAGTTGCCAGAGCAAGTGGTTAAATCGTGTCAGACTAAATTTTCCACCGAATGACGAAATTCTCATAATTCATTTTTTATTGTAGAAATATACGAATCTCGCTGACTCTTATATCAAATATGAAAAGTAATTTTTTCTACTTTATTAGGTATTAATGTAATTTAGGTAAATTGCCATTTCTTGGGCAAATTCTTCTTATTTAAATTCAATCGAATTTTCAATTTTGGGATTAGGCGGTATCAGGCTAATTATTATCGAAAAATCTTGAATTGAAAAAAGAGTATAAGTATTGTTCCTTTAAATAATCTAGACCGTGTTTTTATAAATTTGCGAATTTGTACTTTAAAGTTGAATGTAAAGGCACTAAGCTAATTTGATTTTCTATTATACATATAAAAGTTAAAGTTCTATTATATAAGAACTTTACAGTGGAATACTTCTGGAACCAAGATGACGATACTCTGATTTCAATACAGCCCTGGACTCCTGAAATTCCTCACAATTGTACTGCAAAGTGGTTTATCGAAATTTTACGTTTTAGCATTTATCGTCTTGATATCAACAAAAGATTAATTTCAATCACTTCTCGCGAGAACAGTTTTCATCTGTCTACGTGCATTGGTAACTCTATATAAAAATATCTATTTTAAGGCAATTAATTGTTCCCCAGTTTTATCATCTGACAAAAGATGTAAATATATTAAACATAGTAAATACTCGGCTACGTATATTACTGACTCTACATAAAAAATAAAAATAAAAATATCTATTTCAGGATAATTAATTTCATAGTCTTATTATCTGACAAAGTGTAAATATTGCAAACATAGTAAATACTCGGCTAACACGAGTAACTCGAATAAATCATACCCGAGTATTTTTCGAGTACCCAAGTACCCAATAGATTTAATTCGAATCAAACGCCTAGTTTCATAGTAGAAGTCGACGAAATTTCTTTCTGGTCGTTTGATTAAAAAGTTCTCCCTCTTCGTTCTATCTCGATGACTCGATAAAGCGGCGTACACAAACGTCGTCGTTAATCCACTAATATAAAGTTGCTGCGTGACCTGAATGAAACCGATTCTCCGGTTATCTTTTGATACTTCATTCTGTTCACACGCGTCGCGTACATAACACGTAACGTTTGTACGTATGTACGTATAGTGGGTCAGTGCCTCTTGTTTTCTAGGAATGTTCGGCGCTACCGTGTCGCTAACCTCCGCCGAAACTGCGCGAAATTAGACGTTGGCGTTGTTCCAGCGTAACGACTCCATCGACTCCGGCGATGCCGCGCGCAAGAAAATATTCGCGACATCACTCTTAACAAGCCCCGAGATATCTCGACGACGATTTGATCGGTTTTTCTCCAACCGAAGAATCTGATTCACATTCCATGAGAAATTACCTGACACGAATTCTCTGCTATTTTTGCCCGAGAACCGGTCGTTTGAATACTACATTAATCTTGCGTTTAAGCTGTCCTCTTTCTGCCCGTTTCGGGCAAATTTGTCCAATTTTCTATTTTCGGTTTCCAAGGAGAATCGTACAATGGCAATTAGTTTTGTATTGGATGCGTTTGGTTTCTATTCCTTCTATTCTAAAGGAGGCTGTAATAACAGACAGCTGCGCGAAATCTGGAACACTGACGTGTATAATAACGTGTAATTATACGTGTAGTGTTACACTGATGTATTTTATGGTACGATCTATCGCAATAGTGCGATACTTCAGGATATTCTGGAGATTGAACACTATACCACCTATTATTTTTACGTTCAAATTTCTTCCCTTGTCCTTTAAATTTCTTTAACAACCATTTTCGATTAAAAAAAAAAAAATCGTAATAATATTTTTTTTTCTACATTTGTTCAATCCTTTCTCCAAATTAATGTAATAATTTGAAATATTGTAAGAACGTAATTGACTATGTAGTGTAAAAGTGGTATCAGTATACAACTTGTACAAATTCGTATGATATTCTGAGATCCTTTTGAGTTGCAGAAATTTGTAAGAAAGGAGTATTAAAATGTTTTGCAAATTCAGAAACTCTTTCGCATTTTATTTCACGTGAAAGAGTTTTTAACGCGAGGATTAAAAGTTTGTTTGTTTCCGGGTAATCGAGGGACACTCTATATCCCTTTTTTTTAATTTCGCGTATAAAATATGGCTCAACAATTCCTCTGAAAGACGAATATTTTTCAATGAAGCAACATTAACGAAGAACCATGTGTTAAAAATGAATATTTCATTCGTATCATGACATATGTAAATGAAATTAAATATATATCAGATAAACGGTCGAGATACCAATATTTCTTGCTGTTTCTTCTTAGCAAATGATTTTCAATTCTGTAAACATTAGTAAAAATTCAGTCTGCGTGTGTATCTAAAAGTTTGCAAAAGATTGTTTTCTTTATCTGTGTGAAACAAGATCGCCTTATGCATGAAATACCATGAAAAGATCATGTCTAATAAATTTTCATTAAATCACGGCTGATATCATTTTATGTAACGTCATTTGAAATTTAATATTAGTAGAGATTTTCGCTGATTTTTATAAAAATTTATGTATTTAAATACCTCAGATTACTCGTCTTTGGCAATCAACAATATTTGCTCATAAGATACACGAGTCATACAGATTCTATTGAAATTTACAGACCTGGATGAATAATGTAAGTTTTCTAATATAAATGTAAAGCTGTAATTAATGAAACTATCCTTAACACTTATTAGGTATTAAGAACTAACGTCAACCCGCGTCTGCAATCCTTTTCAATCAATTTGTATTATCAAATTCCATCTATTTTCTAAAGGAATTCTAAAGATTAATATTTTCCTAGTTCTATAAATTAAAGTATTTATAATATTACGACAAATTATTTATTTCTCAATTTCCTAGGCTCTGTACTAATTTCTTACTAAATATATGTTTACAATAAATATCTTGTAAAATTTTTAGATTAATTTCAAAATTTTATCAATAGTTGTCTCTAATTGTTAAAGTCAGAATAATAATACACGTATCATGATACATACATTAATGTACATACTAGTTTTGTACAATCAAGGACCCGATGGCAATTTTCTGACCGTTATATGGGATTCCACTGCATTTTATTCCAACATAATCAGTTGATACAGTATCAGTTTAATCAACTAAATCTTACAACATTCGTAATTCTCTTTCATCACGATTTCATTAGCAAAAAATAAAGAGGCACTCCCATTGTGTATAGATCCATGTAAATCAACTATTCCAATCGAGTATTCCACGCTGAGACGAGATCATTTAATTTTCATGCACGTCTAGCTGAATGTCTATTAAATACGCACGCAACGTCTCCGGGTCTCCCGTTTTATAACAAAATGTAGTCAGAAATTTTCGCGACGAGTCTTCAGACTGTAACGACTCGGGCGCAATCTTGGAGGAAGAAGCGTTCCTCCGCGCTTTGAGAGACATTTCTGAGAATTAATCGCGATGGAAACGAAATTTTATGGAGGTGCGAAAACGGAGAGCAGCGAGCGCATCCGGACGATGGACCGGCAGCGGCAGCAGCGCCTATCGCGGCGAGTTTCTCGTCGAGGAACGGGCATCGCGACGCTTTTATTTCATTTTCCAACTGCAAAAAGGAAACGCGAGAAAGCAGGCAGAAGTGGCTAACATTGTTAGCAGCCGTGTTGTAGCCTGCGCGGCACCGGCAAAAGTAATACCGGGGCTCGCGCGTTGTATTGCATTTACGTATGCTGTTACACCTTGGCGAACTTTTTGTTTCAAGGTTTATTCACTCGCCGGCGGGAAATATGCTGGCACGTTCGCGCTCTCTCTTCAATATTCCGCGTTTCACGTTTACTTTTCGTTACGGAGAAAAACACGCGCACGGTTCTTCTTTCTCATTCGTTTGAAATGATTTGTTAGTGTTTAGGACGGGGGTCAAGCTTGACATACATTTGTAATATATATAATATTGGTATAGTATAGCATATTGATATAGTATATTTTGGTACCTATAAGTAATGTTTTTTTGGTACAAAATTTTATTTTATTTAAATTTTTTTTTTTAGTCACATTGTCACTAAATGGCAATTGTTTGTCAAATTTTAATACGGATCGTGTGTATGTTAGGATTGACTGTTAATAAAACATGCTATTTATTTGCAAATAGTGCTGCTTGCAGCGTGTATTTTTTGTAATACTATTTTACTTTTATAATGTAATTTTATAAATCGTCAGAGATTTTCAGCATTTCCATAGTACGATTCCTCAGTGATTGCGTTTCAGATCTAGCAATCATAATCACGTACTTAGACTGCAGGTGTTTGTAAAATTTTACATTTTTGCGTGGATAATTTAAAAAATGGACTCTGGATAGAAAAATATTTTAACTATTAAATATTACAGGGGATATTTTAAGTATCTTATACATTTTCGCAAGTTACAAAACGTGTTTTACATACATTTTCGTACTTTCAAATTTCTCATAAATGACAGAAATTCGCAGTTTGTTTATCTATTAATAACGATATGCAGTGGAGTAGCTGAATGACACGTCTAATATTATATAAAAATTAAAAACACGAATATGATAACTATCTGAATATAAAAAATTTCCATCTAATAACGATAAAAATTTTAAATAATTTGAACAGCAAGGTGAATCTTATACACGAAACAAGGTTCGTTTTATAATATTTATAAATATATATTGAGTTTATACCAACTAATTTGGAATGTCATGCATAATATGCATGGAAGGAAAAATACTTGATTCAATTTTCAAATAAAGTTTGAATTTATTTCGTCTAATTGTAATTTTTATATTTTTTCACTCTTAATAACTCGAATCTTGTCACTTGAAATGTTTAAATGTTGCTTGCGAGATATTTTATGTACATGCAGGTATCTATTACTTCATACTTATTAATGATTTGCTTTGCAAAAAGCAAACGATTAAAAAATTTATATTGTTAGAAAATTATTTATTTATCACGTGCAAAATAAAGTGACAGATAATTCCAAACGTACTTCCATCGTATGACATCGTATGACAGGTAGTATTATGTCGCGTTTAAGGAGCGATACTAAATACTGAAAGAAAGGACAATATACTTTTTAAATGTAAATTACAGTTGCAAAGAGATTATAAATATATAAAAAGGAGAATAAGAAGAGACGCATCTAGAAATTGTGTCAGATTTTAATATCTCTGCGGAGAGTATTAGGAACAGAGTAAATCGTCTGGAAAGATCGCACCTGCAAGAAACCTTTTAAGATCGGGACGTCCATGGAGAGCCACAGCGTGAAAGGATCGCATGAAAGAAAGATGTTATAAAATCGTATAATTCCTTCTAAACAGTTAAAATCTGAATGCTGCGTGCAGATTAAAATACTCTGTTTTGCAGATTAAAAATGTTAATAGAAGGTAACACGTCTATTTACGTATATAAATATACGTACGTATGTAAAGAAATAAACGAACGTATAAATATACGTATAAATCCATTACAATTATTTAAAGTGTGTGTTCAGAATAAATCGATGGTATAATTTGCAATTTAAAAAAGGCACATCGGCGACTGACACACTTTCTTTTTTTTAATTCATTAAAACAAACAAACAGATCCCGAACTGGCTTGAAAATACATGTGAAATTACAATAGAGCTTTCAATCAAAAGAACATCGAGTTCGCCATGTTTCAATTTTACATAAAGTCTCGATTCAAAGAAACATTGTTGAAAGCATGGTTCGAAAGTAGGTCACCGTGTAATGCAATAAATTTTGTAGAGAGTAATCGTCGAAGTCACCACAAAGCTTCTTAGCAGACTCCTTTACACCTTTTATCGTTTTTACTCGTTGTTCAATTGATCGTTTGTCAACGATCACTGTGACTTACACGTCGTCTCGTACTTCGATTTAATTTCAATATTTAACGCACGTTTTGTTATCAATTATTTGTTCCGTATTCCACGCGAATTATTCCTGCGGTAAATTTCTGGGCTTGTTAACGTGCTTCTCGGAGCGAATTCACGGCACAGATCACCGACAAGTTGCATTTATATCGAAACTCCTGTAACTCTTCCATCGCTTCGCGTAGCTTTTGCTCATTACCTGCTGATTCTGTCCCACCTCCCCCTTTGAGCCCTCTTTCCTCAGGTCGCCCTACACCAGTTCGTACGTCCCTTTGCATTTTTAATTTTCCCTTTCGTCGCGTCGCCGCTCCTTCAGCTCAGCTGTTCTTCTTCCTCCTTTGCTCCCAACTTTCCCCGACTTTCCGCCCGTCCTTTGCCCGTCTTTCTCTCTTTCCCAGGCCGCTCTTTGTGGAAAAGCGACATTAATTACGAACGTCCGTTACATTGCGCCCGCGCGCGCGTCCTTGTGTCCGAAAGTTGGTACTTTCTGCACCGGAGCAATTAACGACATGCACGCAGAACGCGCAAAGGGGGTGCGAACACGCCGCTGGTAGGGGCGTGTACGCGAGTGCCTCGTCCCGCGCGCAACGCACCGCCTGGTGCTTTTTTTCGAAATACGATGCCCGCGCGCTCGTTTACGTTTTCCTTTCCCGAGCTGTGTTGCGCTTCGTTGCGCCGTAATAATTTGACGACGCGAAACGAAACGAAACGAAACGAAACGAAACGAAACGAAACGAAACGAAACGAAAACGAAAACGAAAACGGTGGCCTGGCTGTCTCTTTGAGCGAGCATCTTCTTTGTTGGCGAAGGGAGGGACAATGAGACGCGCGACTGTCTTAGCCGGTCGTACGACGTTGAGGAGAAGGGGTGTCTGTGCCGGTTGAACTAAACTCGAAGCATCCCTTTCAAATGAATTAATGAAATATTTACCGGCCACGGGAAACTGTGCAAGTTTCCGGCTGCCTTTCAATCGGCTGGAATATTACACACGCTGGTGTGGTAGCCGGGTTACCTAATAATAGAAGACGCGGCGTCGAGAGTTTCGCTCTTTATCATGCGACGATATCTCGCGGCACGGGAACACGGTCGGCGAGTTCAAAGGAACTTGAGTGAAAAAAAAAAAAAAAAAAGAAGCCTAGTGTAAAGTCAGTCAACGGTGTCTGGCGTTCATAAGTGTGGAAAATGCGAGAAAAACGACTGTACCCTGCCCCCCTATCTCCAAAATGCACTTTCCTCTTATTACTTGTTCTTGCTCTCCTCTCTTTTTTTTTTTTTTTTTTGCTCGCGCGACTGCATTCCCGTAATTTGCTCGCGCCGAGATATAAACCTTCGTCGTCGTCGTCTCTTTGACTCGTTCTCGTCGAACGAGGCATAAGAAACTCGAGAACGCGAAACGACGAAAGGCACGGCGGTGTTCTTCTAAGCGGGTCCGCGGCAACGTGAACGCGAATTCTTAAGTCTCCATGAGAGGAAATTGCACGTTCAGCTGCGCGTACGGGTAAACTGCACTGAAGACTAAAGGTATGGACTTCGTTTCCTGGCAGTTGCGATAAAAACTAACACGCCGATTCGCATTCGTACGCGTGCCTCGGTCGCTCGTTCCTCTTCTTTCGCCGTGGTGGAATCACAATTTTTCGTAACATTTGTTGGAATCCTTTTGCTCCTCGTTTTAACGTTCGCGATTGTTTCCTGTAACGAAATTAGTTTTTATTGCGTCGACGGCTTACATCGGTAAGAAAATATGTCGCAATTTACATACATTATCGTGCATAGGTAAATTATTGCAATATAAAATACAATTCTCTTGAATTTAATTTCAACGTATCGCCGTTGATAGATAAAAATTGATAAAGAGAATATACTAAACATTAGAAAGTGACAGAGCATTTCTAAATTATTGTAACGTCAAATGCAATTCTCTTTAACTTAATTTTAACGTATTACAATTAATAGATAAAATTTGATAAGAAAAGAAAAGTAACTGGACTCTGCAAAGTGATTCAAGTTGAAATTTTGAAACGATCGGACTATACGTTTGAGAAAGTTTTTGTATAGATTTTGCGATGCATCAGCTGTTGAAAATGAACACGAAACTTAGAAATGCAGAAAATTGATAGTAGTTTATCGATCACGTGACTGTCGAAACGTAATATCAACTTTAATCAAATTGCACCGGGTATCCAATTATTTATGGACGCTTTTGCAATGATTGACCTGATGTTCTTAGTTCAAAATTATTTAATTGAAAATTGAAACCCAAAATATCCAAAATTTAATTATTGAGTGTAATACATTATATTATTTGGTTATATTATTGAAGTAATTTAAGAACTTTATAGAAATTTCGATATTGAATGCAAAATTTTCAAAAGCAGAAGTCCAATTTCATGTTAATAAATGATAACATTTTCACTTCAATTAATAGAAGATCTTCTGAATAATGTTTATTCAGTGTGTGATTTGAGTTGAAAGAAACTCTCTTTTTCAGAGAAGCTTTTTTAAATGTAACAATTAGATTTAGAAAAACAGTGTGTGAATTTTCAGAGTGGATGGATATCTGCAAACTAAATTTAAGAAAAAAAAGAATCACAAATTTTTGTACTTTTAATTCAAGAAGACAATTGAATTAATTAAATTATGCAAAATTTAATCAAACAGAAAAAGAGCATACGTATACATATTCGAAAAGTATAATCAAGAGGATGAAACTTTGAACAAAATTTCGTTGAATTACATTACATTGTAATGTGTAAAGTAAAATCGTAAAATAACGTCAAAATCGAAATTGTTTTAGCTACACTTTTAAGTGCGTTTCGAATCGTAAAAAGCACCCCATGATTGTAACACAGTTTGAATACTGAAGCAGCTGAGCGCACGTTTGCAGTACAGATAAATGTAAATTGAGCGAAATTTTTGAAGGTGCAAAGAACATTGGAACAATGATAATCAAGATCTCGGACCTTAATCCAATTTCGCGTATAGCTTAAAACCTTGTTTGCTTGTTTAGGTGGGGAGGGGGAGGGCGGAGGCTGGCTGCTTTGCAGAACAATACTCGCGGGAAACAAAGTTCTTACGCGTCGTGTTGAAAGAAAACAGAAAGTTATTAGTCTGTATAAATATTCATGAGTTACGTAAGAATAGGAATCTCCGTTGGGGGATGAAGGGGTGAGGTGAGCGGTAGTTAGAAACATTCCGGCATTAAAAGCTGGAATTAGTTAGTCGCGGGGACCGCGTAGCTGGAAAGTAACACAGGCAAGTAAATAGTTCATGCGCTCTTGCAAAATCGCGGTAAGAACAAACATCAGCGGTGCTCTAAAGACTGCAGTAAATCACCGAACAGCTCAAAAGAGACTGGCTTCCCTTGGCTGCTTTCTCCGCATGAATATAAATTACTCCGCAGACACAGATTACAGTTGGAATAATATGTTTGCGTATTTTCGGTGACAACACACGGGAATGATACTCCCTTGAAACGTAGCTTGAAATATGGCGTCCAAGTGAATAAACTTTTCTCGTATTGGCTACGTAACTTACCAACTTTTTGCCCGTTGACTGGAAATTAGTATTTAGAAGTCGCGCGAAAAAGATTAAGCGATTGTTTTGAATCGCGAGTAAATCGTGCAGAACTATTACATGTGATAAAGATGCGACAATTGGAATGTTTTTGACACAGCGAAGAGCATAACTGACCAACTATTATTAGATGCATAAAGAATGAACATAATTCATTGGGTGAGATTAACCAGTGTAACCAAATCAGTGGAAAACCATGAATAATTGTTCAATATTTGCAAATGTTTTTTTTTTATCTTGTCGTTTGAAGCAAGAAATAATCGTCGATTCAGTTTTGACAACTTGCTACTTATTTACTCTGTGATACTTTAGCTGTTTTTAATTTCGGCAAAATGAGTTTTATTCCATTAAATTTTCTCCAACATTCAAGAGTCAATGATGTGAATTCTCGATAGAATTAAGACCCGAATTTAGTGCAATAATTCATCGTGTCATCAACATACTTTATTCTGATTATTCTGATTTTGTTGAAATGTAATTGTTTTTTTTTTTTTTTTAGGAAACGATATATTTTTGACTATTTATTCAAATACCATCCATTCTAAATAATAGATTAACGCAACAACAACTTGATTCGACAAATAATTCCAGTTACAAGGCAGGTAAAAAAATATTCGCAATTTTACAAAACTGTTGAAATTTCCACGACGTGTGGATTTCAACGTTAACGACAGTGAAGAATGAGTCGCGCAAAATCAATAGTTATCGCTTCAATCATGCTACTCGCTGTGTTTCACGATTTGACACAAAATGATAATTAAATGGAATGAAATGTACGACAGCATACACGGCGAATATTTATTTAATTTAACGCGCAGTAGAGGCGCGCGACTTTACTTTCGTCCGTCGTATTATGCGTTTGTTTTATTAAAAGTAACCGATCTTGTCTATTTCTACCGCGATGAGTCGGAATTACGGGAAAGAAAGAGAAACGAATGGAAATTGCAGTTTAAGAGATTGATGGTGTGTCGCGTTGAATTTTTTGCCGGCTGTAATGCATATTAATGTTTTTTATGAGTGAAAGTTACGTAATACCGCGCGACGCGATGATAATACCGGCGAGCTACCATTGAAAAAGAAAGAAAAAAAAAAAAAGAAAGAAAAGAACTTGTTCCACGCAGGGAGACTGTATCGGTTTCTTCTTTAGCGTATTCTGCCACGCTTCCCCGGCACAGTGCACTCGAGTAATTTGCGCGGGCAGCGCGAAATCAATAAGAAACGGGGAAACTCGAAGAGACGAAGACTTACTGGTTGTTTTCAATTGTACCGGCAACTTCCATTCGTGCGCTTGCTTCTCTCTCTCTCTTTCTCCATCTCCCCCTTTTTCCTTTCTTCTTTCCCTTTTTCACGCGGTATAATGTCCTTCCAGATTTTATATCCGATTGCAAAATGCTGGCGTTCGCAAGGAAAATCCGACGCTTCTCGTCGTTAACGTACAGACGTTATTTTATACGCATTCGTACGAACAAATTTATTTCTTCAATTCGTTTTCCATATCGTTAATATGTCTTTTTGTAATTCGTACAAATTACGTGTTATTAATAATATTACGTTGTTGACGTTGTAGATATTGGTATGTTGTTATTAACTGATGATGTATAATGTAGAAGTGACAGTGAACAGTTGGTATTGCTTCGAATTCTGTTTCTCTTTGTCAATCTCAGTTTTCGAAAAATTCACAATTTTGAGAAAGAATTTCAAATCTGAATCTCAAGTTTCGTATTTAAACGATGAAAGTGGGAAATAATTACAGAAAATCAATTCTAAATACATTGTAAACATTTAAACATATTTGACTCTAATTTAAATAAATTTGAATAAAATGTAACAAACTTCTTATTAGATTAGAAAACTTCTTATCTTTAAGTCTATACTTTTTTATTCTAAAGTAAGAGTGAAATATAAAAATTTGTTCATTCGCCACAGCAAGATTACAGACAGTTCATTAAAGCGATGGAGAGTTCGATTTTGCGCCAATTTTTCTGGATATTTTCCAATTTATTTTGAAAGCTGAGGCTCCAGTACGAGACTCAACTACACAGGCAATAGAGCAAATATTTTCCTTCCGAAAACCATCAAGCAAGTGCAGGAAAACAATTTAATTTTGACACAAGAAATAACATAGTTCCGCGAATTGCGCGTTTCCGTTGAACGAAGGAAAAAAAAAAAAAGTAAAATTCATCAAACACCGTTGTGTACAAATTGATTAAATTCGTTTGCGTATAAATTATTTTAACAACGCAGCGTGTTGATACGTAGACTATTTGGTTTTCCAGCTGTAATTAATTTTTTCCGTAACATAATTAAACGTGTATATGATTAAACGTTCCTCGTATTTTTTTCATACCGAAACTGCTCGAATTTTTAACAGTCCAATCATTTCCCACATTTTTCAACTCGTGTTATCGGTTACACACGTAAATGTATTTCGTGTAATCATTTATTTTTTGCGCGTGATAATATTTGCCACGGTTAACCCATTGTGGACCAACGCTTCGTTAACGCAACATTTCAATCAATTGTACTTTCCAATCAGTTTTCATTATTTCTTGCTATTATGGCTATGAAATGAAACGTTGGGTGTTCGCCTTGATACATAAAATATATCTACCGTGTTCGTTATAATTTTATGGAATCAAAAGAAATCGAAATGTTTGCAATAATAATTATAATCGCGATAATGGTTCTAGTTCCTTGAAATTTCGCAAAATTGCCAAATAAAAGGAATAATATTCAAACGAATTCTCGAAATCTCCTGTTGCAGCTCCAATATTAAAAACTAGATTCGGATTACGACGATCCTTTTTATTCGCCCGATGTTACGAAAGGAGGGCGAGAGTATCGAGAGGTATAACGTAAAAGTTCGCCAATGTCGCGACCCGATTTTTCTCAAATCTCTTTCGTCGCCGCGGATCGAAGCTCTCGCCAGCAGTCTCGTTTACGCGCCGCGCCAACGAGACACGTCGAAACTTTGAACCGAGCACGTCGGGGCTCGGTGGAAATAACATTAATTACTCGGCAGACAAAATCCCGCGACGCAACACGATCCGACGTCGCGCGTCGCCGGGTGGAATAGTTTGTACGCTTTCTATTCCAGCAATTAACATTTGCACCGGATTGTGTCGGCGAACGCGGAGGGGTGAAAGTGGGTGGCGGATCGCCACGTTGCTGGCCGACACCGTACGTCTCCTCCTCCGAAACACACCTTTTTACCCTCGTTGCCTTTTTCCTTTTGCACGTAGCCGAAGCCTCGCACCCACCCAGCACCCCTTTAGCCTCAGTAATTTACCCGTAGCACGAAATAAACCACCGTTACCTTGACTACCCCCTTGCCGGATATTTCCGTGAGTTTCCACGGTTGCGTTTTTATCGCATTGTATCGCGCCGTGCCATCGCGACGACGACCACAACGACCAACTACCACGACGACGACGACGACGACGACGACGACGACGACGACAGCAACCAAGAGGACAGTTTGTTTGTTTTCGTTTCCTCCCCTTCGTCGCAACGCGCGCCACCTTTTTGGTCGGAGCGAAGGTGTGCCGTTTTATTGTACCGCCGATCTCCGACCGGTTTTTTACTCTTTCCGTTCGTCGCCAGTTTCAGATAAATTGTACGTCACTCGTACGTACTCGCGATTTTCTTCCGCGCGACTTTGCCCGCTGATAATGGAGACGCAGACTGTCCTCGGGAGAACGATTAAGGGGGCAGGACAGTTTGACGGGCCTAAAAGTCACGAGTACTTTGGAGGGCTATTAAAAAAAGAAAAAAAAAAGAGTACGTATTTGATTGACATGAGCTTCTATGGTTTATTTTAGCACATTATGGATTATAAAAAGCAACATTAAAAAAAAGAGGGCTCTTTTTAACGGCATTCTTTTATATAACTTTTCTTTGCATTGCCTATCGGTATACATGATTCCAGCCAAACAAGATTAGTTGCAACAGAAAGGTAAAAAATGTACAAAAGTAAACAATATTCCCTAGTGATTGACGATCCAACATTTTCATTTTTGTGAAAATTATGAAAATAGCAGCTATTTGTTTTTGATGTATCGAATTTATGCCAAAAGTTTCTACGTTTTTTGAAATTGTTAAAAATTTAAAAATGCTCGATCGTCAATCGCTAGTAAATGTTACACTAGAGATACGTACCAAGTTTCACAGTAATCGGTTGGTTAGATTCCGAGATATCTTGCACACCGTTTCTGAAAACCCAGTTTCGAGAAAAACCCGTTTAAGTTTCAAAACGTCATTTTTCATATGTATCCTTTACTTACTTTATATATCGCGGTTCACAGGTCTTACAATTCACAACTAAATTGAATCCAAGTCTCCTAATATTCGATTCATCAAAAATAATATTTAAATCACACGATTTGCAGTTTATAATACTGTAAACAGCGATACAAATTCAGTTGTTCTGTATCCGTGGCGGATTTACTATTATACCCCAAAATAAATCGTTTTGAAGGCTAGGACTTTTTTCTAAGACTTCAAACTACTATTTAAAACAAAGAAAAGATCGATTTTTTGAAAATTTCAAACTATTCTGACGACAGAACGTCCCCTTAAACGAGACGAATGAACATGCGAGGAAGCGCGGGCAGAGGTGCTGAATCGAGGAACGTTTGATGCTTCTCTGTCGATTAGGTATCCAGATAGCCGATTGTTGGCGTCTGGTACGACGAGAAATCCTTACCATTGGTTAAGCTTTCTTTCTGCTCTTCCTTCTGCGGTCTAGGTGCACTTTACGTATAAAAGTGAAATGTTTCTCGGAGAATATTGCGCAGAATTCTTGTATCGTTTTGTTTGGAGGAAGTCGGATATTGAAATCGTTGAAAGAAATCCTTTGCTAGAGCTGAAATATAAAATACTTGGTGGCTGAAAGGAATATGGTGGTTTTTTTCTTCAACCGTTTCGAAAATGTATAATTCGTGGAAGATGAAAGAGAAATGAAGATAATTCTACGTGTATTGGTTTGCAATGATCTGTTTTCGTTGTTTTTCAATTCGCGTTCGCGAGTTTTGTTTAATTCATACGGAAATATGAACTTCGTATTTATATATTTTAATAGTTCGGCAGATGTTATCGCGTTGGTATAGAAATCTGTTGTTAAAATATTTCTTCAACATTATTTGTTGATAGAAAAGTGTATGGCTCAGGTCGTTTCACGAGCAAAGAACATGATTAATGTACAACCATGCTTCTGGAGCTTAATTACTATTTGGAGCTATGCAAATGGTTTTACGTTTCTTTCGCGATAAATTACTTCAATGAACGAGATAACAAAAGTGTGTGTTGAGCGCCAAGCCATTCCTGACAACAAAAATGGTAATGATCTCAAATTTATGAGCGGTGAAATATTTCAAAGATACAATTTGTTGGACGATGAAACATTAGGTAATTAAAAAAATTTCCCTTATAGCAGGGAAGAACGACGCATAGAAACAGTAAAAATATACTAGTAACGATGTTTCGTTACAATAGGATCTTTATAATATTTAATAATTTACACGTTCGTCACTAGACCGCAAGTATACGTGCACGTTCATATTTTTAAGAATATAATTAAAAAAGTAGAAAATTGCTTTACGTTGCCACATATAGGCGTTGTACTTTGAATATTTTATATACATATTTCGCGTTACGTGTAATTTCGTGCCTTTCTCACACAAACGCATAAAAAAATCCACCATCGTTGAGTGAGGTCTTATTAAAGAAAATTCTTTTCCTTTTTTTTTTTATGAAAGAAAAGTTTTTCGTCAAAATAAAAGTAGCTACTACATTTTTTTTTTTTTTTTTCTTTCTGCATCGCGTTCCTTGCTATCGTAAGAAAACCAGATTTTCTTGTACACGAAAACGAAAAGTCCTTACACTCGCGTGCGAGAGAATTTGACGTATCGATATTCTCGCGAGGGCAATCACAATTTCTATCAAGTGTGGCAATTAGATCGCTCGATTCTTAAAATGCAATTACAGCGTTGCTGGGAACTCGCGGATTTCCAGCGAGGGGCGAGGCCACAATTTAAATCATCGGGCCACGGCTCAAACGTTTGCTTTTCTCTTGTGACATTAGCGGCGGTCGGGGTGTACTCGCGTGTTATCGCGAAGCAAATGACACGTGAAATTGAAATTAGCCTAGAACTTTGATTGTGCGGACTTGTTTGCATACGAGGCATTAATTCTCTATTGCACGCGAGCGTCGGTGCAATCTGGGAAATTAATTTTATTCCGTGAATCCGTAAACGGCGCGTTTGATTTTCGAGATGCGTCGCGAGAGATGACTGGAATTGTTATATCGTTGCATGGCGATAAAAGCGTGTTCGCTGCGGCGGACAAGAGCGGTATTCACTTATGTACGAAGTCGTGTTCTAGGATCTGTCATGCATGCCATGGGAGAAGGTGAACCTCGTTGATTAGCAGCACTAAAGTCCGCCGCTACCTAATGGTATTAACCTGCGGCAAGCGTTTGAAATATGCACGTGAAATTTAATGGAGGAGCTATAGTATTACATACATGCCTGTACAACAATTCTCGCAACTTGTAATAATTATAAACAAAGTAATTTCACTCTAGAATAAATCTATAAATCTGTCATTGCTGTTTCGTTTGATTTTATTACAAACGCGCTAATTTTAGTGATTTTGGATTTTAAAAATAATTATGTTTTCTCGCTAGTATTCATTATTATTATTTGAGGAAAAATTCATAATGGACTGGCTCTCCTAAGTGTTAACACTAATAACACGTTTTGGGGTAGTTTCGAGTATAATACAGTCCGTTCAGAGAAGTCTGTACACCCGCGTAAAGTTCGAACTAGGACTTGAAAAGATATAACGAGTTTCTTAAGTAAATGTTCCATTCATGATACTAATGTTTTAAACTATAGAAATTATATTTAGAAATGAAACTTGCAATTACATGTTAATGAAATTGCATCTGTATTTTATAATATATTCTAATGTTAATGTAACATAATATATATCCAAATAATGTTTATAATATATATATATATATATATATATAAAATAGATATATAATAATATATTAACATTTTACAAATTTTTTTCTGTACAAAGTATTATTATATTTAGTTTCTCAGTTTTGAAACAAGTATGTTACTCGTCTTGGAATCTATTGAACAGAAATGTGAGAAATTTCAAACATTTATAACAGAGTGAGAAGAGTATCAGTTTATTTATAATTTATTCATTATTTGTTTCAACAAATAAAAAAAAACATCCTACTACGATCTACTATGTGCAAATAGAAATCATTCTCGCAGTAATGGCACGATCGCAAGCAAATAATAATAGGTACATTTGGAACGTGGTCATTTTTTTTCAAAATCCATATAAATTTAACGTCCACAAGATATTTCAAATACTCGCTGCGTACGTGAATCTTCGTACGTGGCCGATCGTAATTATATCCAGCGAGTAACTAATGTCTCACGTGTGTCTCGAGTAAATTATTGTCGTTAAACGGGGGATGACGGATGAAAATGATGGAAAAATATGAATTCACCGCGGCGGCTTAGGTGCGGCCGAACGCGCGTTTCCTCGTTAAGCGAAGCACCGAATCACGCGACGAGAGATGCCTCCTCCCTATTGTCGTATCCGGCCGCTCTTGCTAAATGAAATGCGCTTCATTCCTAATTCATTAGCGGCGGAATCTCGCTTCGTAACATTTACACGTTTCCGCAGGACGGCCAAATGCAAAGTTTGGCCGGGAGGGGGAGAGGCGCAACGGTATTTTCATCAGGCCTGGAAGTAGTCGCAGCTGGCTGCTGCTTTTGCACGGTCACGAAGACGACTACGACTACGACCACGACAGCGAGGATAGCGACGAGGCGCGACGTCGAGTCGTCGCTTATGCACAATACACAAAATACGAGAGCGTCGAAAACACGTAATTCCCAGCCAGAGAAAGAGATGGGAGCTTCGCCGGCTTTCGAACTTCCACTTTTGCTAGTTTCGTTCTCCGCTGGTCGCAGGAAAACCGTCGGCGGCTGAAGAAAATATCGGCCGAGACCGCGCGCGTTGATCGTTTTCATTTCGCTGATGGAAATAGTTTATCGAACGCATTGCAGGCGTTTTCGATAACATTTATCGAACGTTTTACGAGCGGACCGTTGCAACGGGGGGGGGAGGAGGGAGGGGGAGTCCTCTGGTTTTCGCTGACACTTCCTGGTGTTGATCGCAGCTAACTGATCTTTCAGTAGTTAAATTTATGTAACTGATACGAACGTGAAATAATACCGAAATTGTTCAATCGATCAGTTAGTTCTTGATGGTCTTGATAACGTTTCGATCGGGCGTTCTTCCGGTGAATCATTCATTTTTCATCTCACTTCAAAAGCGGTTCCTTGTAACATATTGAGCTCGTGGAATCCGTACATCATATCTGTTAATCACTTGAAATTGACATAAGCGGTTTTCAACGTTATATTCTCTGAATCTCGGTAATCTCCTTTTGTCACGTGCTGTGGATTACTTTGAATTAAACTTGATATCTAGTCGTTCTCAATAAGTATTCAACTGTATAAGATGTTTCAGTATATTCGAGGTATAACTACAAATAAAGCGAAAGTAAAAAATATAATTCTCATTTAAGGCTCAGTTTAAAAATTTATCAAGCACATGTTTACCAAGCCAATATTTAATTAAACATATTCAAACTCTACTTTCTACTTGAAAATATGAGATCCCAAATGGAAAAATTTTATTTTACATTGCAGTCGCTCCTGTACGATCAGAAATTAGCGAAATTCAAGTGTATCTGGTAAATTTCCAAACTTGATGGCTCGATTGAACAAATTTTATTCTTCATCTTTTTGATATATCTTAGAATCACTTTTTTTCTGGTTGTACCTTCAACACTGGGACACCCTGTTTGTTATTTGTACATCAATAATTCGAATTGTCGAATTTACTTTTAAATTTACTTTAAAATGCTTGTCATCCTTATGCACTTCAGACCTTTTTTCAGTTGAGTTGAAAATTACACGAAACTACAATTTCATCTCGGTTATTTTTAGAATTAATAATTGACTCTTCGTTGCTGGTATATATATTACAGGTTAGAGGCGTTTATTATTGAGAAACAAAAGATTATAATTCACCATGCCAGAAAGTGATCAGACATTACTTTTCGGCTATACATTTCGACGTTAAAATAAATGATTTACCTATCGTCATAATTTAACTACAAAATAAATAATTAACGAACGTGTTAAATTTTATTTGACGTGAAATTAAAAGTATGCTTGTATAGAGTACGCGATGATGATTTATTGCAGAAAACATTTTTCTCTTTTCTTTTCTCGGTAATTTTCTCAAATGATCGTATCAATCTTCGTACGTGCCATTATTTAAAGTTGTGACGTTGAAGGTTCTGATTATTTGCATTAAACGAAAAGGAAACATTCAAAGCCAACGTAGTGTTAAAATTTTATTCATTCTTCTCACTCTCTACATTTGCAAACGTATTTTTTACAATGCGCACGAAGTTTTCATGTCTCGCGAACGAAACTTGCCATCTTCAGTTTCAATCTCTGAAACTTTCTTATCTTCGTCACCGTAAATTGCTTTTGTTTCTTTCGTGGTTCTACATATACCTGCGCATTTACATCTATTTTTATTGAAACGTTCTTTTTGCTGCGTAACTGTTCGCACATGTGTATATGTGAACAAAATGTCCGTGAATATTCATGCGTAGTTACTCGTCCGTGTCTAACTGTAATCAAACTATTTTAGTAGGATGATGCAACATGTTGGAACGTGTGAAGCGAAATGATTCAATAATTAATTATATAAGCGATTCAATATTTTAATTTTTTTTTTTAATTGTGGCAGTTAGATGATAAACAATGGTCATTTTCAATCACGGTGACGAAATTTCATAGCATTTCCGCAGAAGGGAAAATAAGTTTGTGTGCCTTTTCAATTCTTGTTAAGAAAGAGACGAAAGAATTTATCTATATTAATCAAAAATGATGAAGGAAATATACAGATAGATGTAGAACGCGATTCTAAACACAGAGACAATGAGAAACATTTGTGAATGTATTCTGAAAGTGTCAGTGAAGACTTATTTTTCATATTGGGAATAGTTTAATTCCGTCACAACATTTCGAATGTACTCCATAAATATCATCCATATATTTTCAGCGCATCAAGTTCCTTTTCAAATTAGATTCTTCGATTTTGTTTTCGTGTAATGGGAAGCATAACTTCGAAATATTATTTAGTTAAATAGAAAATTATGTAGTTAAATATTTTTAAATATTATTTAGTTAAATATTCTATTTTTTTCTATGATTCTTAAAAATACAATAAATCTAACAGAAACATTCCACATTGTTTTTATTAATAAAGCAGGAACTGATTGAATATCGTGATTATTAGCAAAATCATAATGTACACGCGCAGTTGTCTATTTATTTAAAAAAGAAAAGGCATCTTCAATTGAAACGTTCCAATTGTGCACCACTAAACGAACTTTTTTTTCTCTTGCACGAAAAGTTGAAATACTTGAGAGAAACGTGTAACATACCGAGCTATGTGAGTATTGAACTATCCGTTTATTTAATATCAACGTGCGATCATCGCGATAAGATTTCGTGCGCATAAATACGATTAAGGGGGCTAAACCGGTGCTAATTCAGACAAATCCCTGGTACTCGTGATCAGCTTATTGCCTCTCGAATCACGCGGCTTTCGTGTAGGGGACAAGCGGACAAATGTACAGAATGATATATCCCGGCGGACGTGGAGCTTGTGCTTGATCAAAGGCCGGAAGGTCGACAGCGGTACTTCGTTTGTTCGATTTAACGACGCGCTGTTAATTAATTCAGTCTCTTCGATGCTAACAAGTACGGTTTCGAGGAACTGACAGATAGAAGGCTCTCCGGTATATGTGTGTGTGTGTGTGTGTGTGTGTGTGTGTGTGTGTGCGTGCGCGCGTGCACGTGTACTTTTGCGCGCGCGCCGAATCACTCGATGAACGATACCAGCCGAGTGGCAAAGTTACAACAAAGATGAAACTACGACGCCACCATTATGAAATCGAAAACTGTCTGCGGGTGAAAATTTAAGTTTTCCCGCCTTGTTAACTTCTTGCGCTGGAATGACGTGCCACGCACTGCGAGAATTTTTTCTCCCAAAGTTGCAACATTTTCTCAGTTTTAAGTATATTTAAGTGCAACCCAGGCAAAATAAATGATACGTTTATTACTTCTTGATCATTTCTATCCAGTGATATACCGACGAGTTCAAAAGGAAAAGAAAGCGACGAGTTATTGTATATATGGTTCGGTCACTCGTTATGGTCCGCGAACCAGTTGCCAGCGCAAGAGGATAATTTCGCGATCCGATCGTCCATGCGCGAGCCACAGCTCCCGAGATCGCGACATATTTTTTTTCATGTTGTCTACCGGAGAATCCGGCAATAGGGGAAAAATTCCGTAATAAAAATAAAAAAAAATTCACATAATCTCTTTTTTAGAAGACAAATACAGTACAAATTTTTTAGATTTGTTGTCTAGGAGGTAAGATGGATTTGTTCTGTCTAACAATTGAGCTGAATTGACGGGTAGTAAATCCAAAATTAGGAAAAATGAGTTTGTGTATGTAGCAAGTTACCATACCTTGCGTGTATCTCGTTTTATGTAAATTTTTACATGGTAAATAAATAATGAATATTCGTTATCTTACCATTAGTTTACTGTCAAAGCAAACATAGTTCTTCTTTCAAGTATGTTATCGTAATTACTATTTTTTTTTTCACTTGACTATATCCCGTTTTTAATTTGTTATACAGTATTACACGAGAATCTAATTTATGTGCATAATGTTAACAAAAGAGACTTGATTTGTTTGTCTAAAAGGGCCTAATTATTCTTTTGAATTGTTAGATACGTTCAGTTATTAGATACATAGCACGAATGTTATTATTCTTGAGAATCACAGAATTATAGCAAATTATTTTTGCCCAGAATTATTAATAGTATATTCTCGAGATAAATAAAATAGTTTGCTTGGAGATTCTTTTTACTCTATTCGATCATAGTTTCGCATTTTTGACTCTTGAGTCATTTCAGAAGCCCGCAGTATAAAATAAATTACAAGTAATACGAATACGTGAAATAATTCCAAGCCAACGAAAAAAATAAATCTTTAGCTAACCGAATGATCGAATTCCGAGCTAGTCCTGATGCACGCATCTGGTTCTTGCGAATCCCGATAGTTTTTCTAGTCTCGAAATACCTTCGGGTACCTATCCCGATGCCGAAAAAAAAATTCGCCGACCCAACCCGACCCGACATTTTCAGGTTCTCGCCCTAGTATCCACTCCCGAACGATCGGAATTTTCGCCGTGTTCGCACGCGAGAGAGTCTGCTGATAGAATTTTAATCGGAGGACACGCGCCGCGTTGCGTCATTTCTCGAACGCGCGTCGATTGGTTTAAAAACGATTTGCATACACGGGTCGCGCGTAATACGTTCGCGCGGCGAGGCGAAAGGTGGGTTGCAGTTTGCACGTGCAGAAAGATGGAAACGTGCATCGGACGGGGGGAGGAGGGGGGGGGGGTAGAAAAAAGAAAGAAAGGAAAAAAAATTCGGTACAACGACGACGGTAACTGTTTCAGTGATAACAGTTTGTACTCGCGTGACAAGAATTGGCGTTAGTGTGTCGCTACGTTGCCACCGACACGGATCACTGACACTTGAACGCAAATTGTTATCACCCAAGTAGTTGCCGCGGTTGTTATCTAGGTAGCGACAAATCTTTTTCGTCGCTCGTCGTCGTCGTCGTTGGTCGTTGGTCGTTGGTCGTCGTCGTCGTGGGTTAGGTGTAGCAGAGTTTGCGGCGGAGGCGCTTCCAAGCGATAGGTATCTGGAAACGAGCCGAGGCTAGAGATGCATAGCGGGCAAGACGCGAGTCGAAAATCGTGTACGGCATAACTCGCCGTATTTACCGTGGTGATGCAGATATTCACGAGCAAACATACATCAGCCGTGCATACATACGAATACGTGGATTTGTACGTACGTGCAAATATATATACAAGAACCGGCGGCACTCCGTGAAAATCGGCATTCACGCTGATGTATTCTTAGCTCTGGCGAGTCCATCTCTCGGATCTCTCTCGATTCTCGTGTCACTTGAATTAACACGATCGGCGGTTTTTAACCTTTTGCGCTGAAATAACGTGCCACGCACATCGAGAATATTTGGCCGAAAATTGCAATATTTTCTCAGCTTTAAGTTAAGGGGCCAAGACAGTTTGACGGGCCTAAGAATTACAAATACTTTGGAGGGCTAGTAAAAAAAAAAAAAAGTACGTATTTGATTGACACGAGTTTCTGTGATTTATTTTAACACATGGTCACTCGTTATGGTCCGTGAATCAGTTACTAGCGCAAGGACCATCTTCGATAGCCGATCGTAGTTTTCTAATTTCAGTAGAAAAAGTAGCGATCGAACTCATGTTGAAGGAAGATACATGCGTGATTTTTGTTATGACGCGTATTTTTATCGCGTTCACAGCATAGTTATATTATTAAACTAAAGATCTTATTCTACAACCGACTTTTAATATAGTGATTTTTTCAGCACGGGAGTGAACTCATCGTCAGTCTATGATGAATTAATTTGTAGAGATTAAGCTGACGATATTTAGAAACAAAGTTTGGTAACAGTTAACCTCTTCATTCGATGTTTGTCAGCCATATAGTAAAGCTATATATCGTGAGATGAATATTTCCTATCACGTATCGTGTGTTTTACATGTATACGTACAATATGATTCTAATATATATAAAAGAAATAACTTTTAAATCTTAGTAAAATATTAAAAATTATATTCTCAATTCAACTGTGCTAAATGTATACAGAAATACATAACGTGCGCGTTTGGTGGTTGTCATTCAAGATCGTACTGAAGAGGTTAAAAGCGAGGTCTCGAGAAAAGCGTAAAACGTCGAGATAGCGTTCCGTTCGTCGACAAACGGAACGCTCGGTCAAAATGTCTGAAAGCGATGTCATGTGTCGAAAGTACGTTTCGAAACACTGTCTACATCCCTTCAACCTAAAGAAGATTGAAAGAACTTTGGAATTTTGAAACGACATCAACATTTTTCCACGGTAGCGTCTGATCCGATTGCATGACAAATGGTTGTCGCCAGAATTAAATTTTTAATTAAAGAAAAAAAAACAAAAAATAAAAATGAATCGCGAGTTCGCCACAGACGCCGTGAACATACGTTACAGCTTGCACGTGGTCGTACTTAGAAAGTTAGATACTTGGAGAACAAACTGTTGGATCTTCGAAACACGCTGAAAGTTCACGGCGTGCTATTTTTCCTAACTTGATCATTCTTTTACTGCTCGAGCATTCGTTTCTCGCCTGTTTCTTTCTTTAACTTCTCGGCAGGGGGATGCGCAGTTTTCTCTCGTGGAAATCGTCGTCGTATACACACACACGCACACATACGTACGCATGCGTGCACGCGACGTTACACACTTTCATTTACCTCCCCTTCGCGGAAAATTGTATACCTACGAATATTATATTTACCCAGGCGGAGAGAATGTTGTTCAAGGGTATCGAGTATTATTCGACGCGACTAGTTTCCACGATTACGCCAAGGACAGGTCTCTATTTATTCGACAATATAACGATATGATGCAGAACGACGGTATCCGGAGGAGCGTGCAATTTAGAGGGACACATAAGGTGCTTGGGAAACAAGTTACAAACTGCATCGCGTCGGGTTCTCTCTCTCTCTCTCTCTCTCTCTCTCTCTTTCGCAGTATTTGCCATCGAGATGCAGATACCCGTATGCAAACACGCAGAACCTGTAAACAGGGACAGGCACACATGCGCGAGACTTCGAATTACTGGGCTGGTGACTAGCCCCCATGGTGTACTTTTCCTAACTTCGTTATCCCGTTCCCGTTGCCTCAGTGTACACGCAACTTCTTCTTCTTCTTCTTCTTCTTCTTCTTACTGATTACGTAGTCTGTAGGTTTTTTGACATACGCTCGTTCGCCTTGGTTGCTCGCGTCGTCGGGGAAATGATTTCTGGCCTTTCTTCGCTTTCGGGTTCAATTATATTCACTCGACCATTGAAATATGAACTTTATTAGGTAACTTTTAGGCGTTAACTTTTAAATAAATATACAGGATGATATCGATGAATTTAAATTATCCTGTCGTTGATGGAACAATTAAAGGATTTCTGGTTTTAAATAACAATGTTCACCGAGGTCTTCAACGATATTACACTATTTTCTTTCTTAATTGTTTATTTCTTTTTTTAACATACCAAATGATGGATAAAAAATAAATTTTAGATTTATCTTTAAGTATAATCGTATTAAAGATCTCACTGAACTTTATTTTCAGTCAAATACTTGACCTCCTGCGCTGGAATGATGTGCCACGCAGTATGTCGAGAATTTTTTGCCCCAAAATTGCAATATTTTCTCAGTTTTAAGTATATTTGAATACAATCCAGGTAAAATGAAGTAATAAATTTATTACTTCTTGATGATTTCTATCTATAGTGATATCATACCGACGAGCTCAAAAAGAAAGCGACGAATTATTGTGCACAGTTTGGTCACTCGTTATGGTCCGTGAACCAGTTGCTAGCGCAAGCGGTTAAAGGCGTTAACTTCAACCATGTTACGCTAGATTTGCGATTTCAGACGTTGTGTTATTCTTATATACAGACTGCTGATTTTGGCTTAATTTTTGAATTAATATTTATGGAAATAAAATGGAACAAGTAAAATTTTTTCACTTCTTCCAACTTTATTCTACTTCCAACTTTGCACTTTCGAGTTTCTTATAACGCATAAAAATCAGCAATTACAGAAAATTAAGAATTGATAAAACAATTCATCGATGCAGAGTTTTGATTAAAGAATCGTTTAGTCGATTCCAATTGTTTTACAAAACAAGCATGCTTTCGAGAATGTCGAGTATTTTTAATTCTATTTAGGACAACGCGTTTGTTGCATCGGATATTCCAAATAAATAATATGTACGAGCGAAATTCAGTTACATTTTATACGATATTATCACACGCAGCAGAATTTATTAATTACAAATATGGTTGACTTCCAAAAAGATCACTGTGAAAGCAATTTAATCGCACGCGAAGGAAGACTAAATTTCTGTTAAATTAAATAATACTTACGACATTAATGATCAAGTTGAGAGAAAAAACTCGCCTTCTTTTATTTTTAGCTGATTCGTAAAATCGAATTCCCCTTCTTTTATCTGCGATAACTTCTCGAGCATCGAGACAGCGTTTTTTAATTTGTTGACGTTCAATTTCTTACTGTCGCTGTCGGGACTTGTTTAAACGTAGCCAATGAAGAAGTTCGTCGAAGGTTGCGAGGCAAGATTCGGCAACTATGCTCGACGGAACTTGGAGTTTCTGTAGTATTTATTTACCGTTGCATTGAGATGCAGATATGCCTGTGTAAACGCGCATTGCACAGAATCGCGCATGAGTCTTTGAGTCACGCCGAAAACCAAGCGCCCCCGGTTGTAAGATGTACTTTTCCTAACTTCGTTATACCTCCTTGTCCTTATTTGTGTGTGTTTTTGTGCCGATATACGCGCTATTCTGCTCCCTTGTAATTCCATTTTCTGTTCAACTAGCGAAAATGAGAAATCCGGAGTCTAGTTGGAATACGATTATCTTCTTCCTATTAATGGACGAACAAAAGACGCAATGTTCTCCGTTTGGTTTTTTTTTTTTCTTTCTAAATTTGTTTTTTCTTTTCTTCTTTTTTCCAAACTTGTCGATAATAATCCGGTTAATTGCCTTACGCTCGTGTCTAAATTGAAGGTGAATTTTTAATCTGTGCTTTGTATAATAACTTTTGTTTAATATTTTCAAGATTTTATATTTAGAGATTCGTATACTTTGTTTGATACGTTGTGCGCTTAGCAAAAAGTTTCTTGTTGAATTCAAGAGGTAAAGTTATTGTACTGCGACTGTATCCTGTCTCATTTATAGTTTATCTAGTAATTATATCTTAAATAATTATCTAGTAATTTATTTTTGTGTGTTTTGTTGTATCTTCAATTGGATGTTCTAACAATTATTTACGACAATAATTGTTACGCAAAAATAACGATATCTACTTTAAAAAAAATGAGACAAGTCTGTAAAATTATCAACATCTCAAGAAATTATCATTCCAGTCAAAACTTTATAAACAATTTATATATTTATTATTCATGAATTAAATAAGTAGTCTAACTAATTTTGTCATGTATTAGATTCCACATTTATCATGTCACAAATGATTTCAGAAATTAGATTCAAATTTTTCTCGAGGTTCCTATATAATTGCAAAGTTGATACGTAGTTATTAATTATTAATTCCTGTAAACAGTTTTCATCAAGATTTACTACGTACTTTGAATCATCTTGCACAAACACAGAATGTTGACCTATTAATCTCGTTTCCTTATGTTAATGTTGAATCAATTACACGAGACCAGTAAATACTATACCACCGATATACGTATCCACCACTTACGAGTGTTTCAGGCACGTTAAACGACGACACGAAGCGAAAATATCACTGCAAATATTTGTGCAAATTCATCGCGCGAATTAATCACTCCCTGTCAGAAGGTTAATCACAGACTGATCCAGATAAACTACGAGCCAGCATTCGGCTTCCAGATATCAGAATTCTGAATTATTCAACGCTAATTAACCAAGCCGGGTGGAGAGATGGCTTCTTCGCAAACGACAAATTACAATTCCTCGGCTGTTTTATGTTCAAACTCGGCCAACTTCCGTCTCCATAAATCCCCGGCCGCGTCAATATTAGCGGTGGCGCGCGGTTGAATCAATGCCAGAAGCCCACGCGAACGTGGAAAACAAAATCTAATAACTCATTCATCCGATAATTAGGGACAATCGTCCGTTGTATCGAGTAGACAGGCCACGTGACGCTCCGTTTCACCCCGGTATTTACCATCGAGATGCGGATAGCCCCTCTAGTGCAAACACGACCCGCTGCGGAACAGAGGCTGCACGGTTACACGCGGCTGCACCACCGCGATTCTTTCCAGTCTCTTCGAATCGCGCTTTTCAAGCAGTAGCAGGCCTCGCCGTGTACTTTTCCTAACTTCATTATGGCCCGTACCGCGGGGCACCGACGCGCTTGTTTGCGCATTCGTTACATCGGTTTGCCTGCACCTTTATCCTACACCCTTCGCCCGCGACTTTCGCTCTCTTTCCTCTCCTCTCCTCTCCTCCAGTCAGTATGCTAACGCGTTCGTTCCGCGATGCAAGAGAATGGGGAAAGGGAGACCGAAAGAGAGGAAAAAAAAAAAAAGAAGAAATTACGTCGTCGAAATCGAAGCAGACCGGCAGCTCCGCTGCTTCGTCATTGTGCACACGGTATACATAATACATGCGAATGATATTAGTCCGCGCCGACGAAACGACGCTTCCATGCGCGAATTTTCACTTCAGCCATCTCTCTCTCTCTCTCTCTCTCTCTCTCTCTCTCTCTCTCTCTCTCTCTCTCTTTCTCTCTCTGCCTCTTCTCTCATTTTTTCGATCCGCCGAGTTTTGCGCCTACCGCTCCTTTTCGGATCACCGGGAACGTTAATTTTACGGGGTGCTGTTTGAATTTTAACGCTCGTGCGCGATCTTCGCTGCTCTCATTGCGTTGGAATCTTATTCAAAAATTCGTGGTTGAATTTTGGAAATACTATTGAACTTTTAAGTTCAGATACTTTTGTAACTTTGTAGTGAAGAACAGTTCGAATCCAATGTAAAATAAGTTAGACAGTAACGTGTTTATATGGTCAAGCTGCGAAAAAATATTTAGTTGTCTGCGTATTTGTGCGATGTACATTTTTCTTTCAATTTGATGAGATATTTTCTCATCTGTTACCTATTTCCTCAATTTTCTAAAAATACATTAACAAATTTTGTTTCCCAAAGAGAGAATTAACTCTGACAGATTGAGTTTATTCGGTATATTTTTAATCGGAAGATACTTTTTATATGCAGCTATTTTAATACTATATATTGGTATTGTCGTATACAGTGTCCCATATCCGGATTAATAAAGAGACAAAAGTATTCGATCAGTGAAATTTTTAGACAACCTCTTTTCTCACGTTAGAAATGTACGTACCGAAATGGCGATAAAAAAATCAGTTTATTTGAAAATGCCATATTTTCTTTTTTGAATTTCTGTGGAATAAATAATTAATTTTTAGAGTTACACTCTTCTCGTGCTAAATTTTCGTTTAGTGTTTCAGTTTCGTGAAAAAACGACATCTTTGTCGCTTGTTTGAATTTATTCTGGAATTTAATATAATCATACGTTTCATCCATACTGTCGTTTTTAGTGAAATTTTCTACCCTGTACTTTGCTAAATTCTTTTTGCTTATTGTGACAAATCAAACGTGCAGAATACTTAATTATACAATACTTAAATATAATACAAGAGAAAACATCAATTTATAATAAAATCTGTTCGAACAATCGTAGATAATGAGATTCGCATACAGGAAATATTAAATCAAGGCAGAAGCGATAATAAATAATTTTATGGAATTTTTCGTGAAATGAAAGAAATAATAAATTTTCCATATTTTCTACTCGGCCAAGCATCTCGATCGTTCTAAGGTCAATTGATATTCAGGCACATTATAATTATTCCAAATAATAATTCGAATTTGCAGATGAAATATATCAGACGTCATTCACATATTACGCGGAATAACAAAGATTTAGTTCATTTCACTATCGCGTTATCTGAACTCGAGTTAAACGTCCAAGAATCTGTTTCATAATTCTTATTGCGACGCGATGAATGGGATCGGTATTTGCCGTACCAATGTGGCTGATTGCGGAGGATTTTACAGAAACGTTCTTTCTCGGAAATCTTATTGGATAACGTCGTTCATCGAATATTTATTTAGCGACAATGTCATAAAACGTATCGTTGCGAGTCTTTCCGAGTAACAACCCAGGGGCAACTGCGACGTATCTCTCGTTATGTGCAATTATATAATTGCACGCAATAAATGCTTCGTGATAATTGATATTCAACCGACGACCTGTATTTTTTCTTTGCAATCCTGTTTTGCATCGGTTGCATCGTCGAAGCTGTTGTGTTAACAAGGTTTCGACATCGGACTGAAAATCGAAAAAAGACAACGACACGAGAAACTGTTCGCGTCTACTCAAATTTCGAGCGAAATTATAAACGAGAGTAACAAATCATTCTTCGTATAAATTGTTTTTATACGAAGTGGATGTTACAAAATGATTTGAAGCGTTCTGAAAATTATCTTCGTTTATCTGGTTTGTTTAATATTGTCGCGTTATATACATATACATTGATTCGATCAACTTTTTTTTTTTTAAACATACGTGGTTTCGACAATTTCTCTCTTTGTAAAACGAAATCGTTTGTATAATCTCCATTGGATACGAAGAGCAGTTATGAATGTTGTTTGCGTTATTTACGCCGTATGCATGCGAAACGAATTATATTTTTAAAGGCGAATTAAATATTAACATCGTTCTCTGTCACATTGAAGGTAACGTTACAAAAGCGAATCAATCTTCTTATATATCGATTATGAGCAAAATTCTCGTAAGTACGTTGTGTTCGCGTATTTAAACGATATTCGAAGGCACGGCGATGAAATTTTGCAGTGTGTCGAATGTTTATTTAAACAACAACGTCAAAACAAAAGGTCAAAACTCAAATGCAGTTTTAAAGCCATAAATGATCGAAACAAATTGTTCAACCTGTTGGCTGTACGTGACAATTATATTCGTCATAATTTCATGTGTTATAATAAAAAAACTAGACGGAATGAACGTATAAAAAAATAACAATGTTACAACGAAAAGAAGCATTTGCTATTTAAATTACAATTTCGGTGAAACGTATTCGTGAATTTCAGACATTTTAGAATATCTTGAAAAGAACGAAATAAAAAAAGGAGAATGGAAAGAAAAAAGAAAGGGGAAAACGATGAAATTCACCTGAAAAAGAAACCATGGATGGTTAAATTGTTAACACTGCAGTGTGCAAGATTGTACTTTTTCACAATTTATTTTACAGAAAAATATCTGGAATATTTATTTATTTATTTCATTGCGTAACAGTAATTAACAGAAATAAATTAAATTTCTAATTTATCATTTCTTTCCATGTATCTGACTTTTCATAGCCTTTTAGCTGCGTTACCACTTTTAAAGTGTGTATCTGCATTGTGCCGCTATGAACGACGCGATGACGATTATACTCGTCAAACACAAAGTATGCGCAGCTGCTATAAAATTGAATTAAATTATAAGGAAATAACACTTTCGTTTTTGTTTTTTTTTTTTTTTCGTTGAAAACTCAATTCTATTGTTCAACTTAATTAATAAATCATTTACAAAACTTAAACATTCGTAATTTTCTTGTTAAACAAAAGGATTAAATATCTGTAAGGGATAAAAAGAAATTGGAAATTTAATTTATTCTTTCAGAATGATATTTCTTAAAGCAAGATACGATATATAATGGTACTTTGCATCAATATCTATATTCCTTTCGAAAAAATATTATTTTTTGAACACAGCGAACATCTTCATGTAGATATATAATCTGAAAAATATTTTCCGATGAAACTGTGTTAAATTTATATTTTGAACTGTATATATGTGATTCAATATGTGGTTTTTTTCAATCCAGCAAGAAATTTACACGCGTTAATTTTCTTTTTACATGACAAAAATCAATTCAAACAAATAATGTCTAAAAGATGATTTTTCCAGTATATGTACAGAAATTATATACGAGAGATTGACTTTCACAGAATGTAACAAGTCGTGCAAGCTAGCGCCTACGAGCGATCATAGCAAGAAAATATTTAGAAATGACGTAAAATAAATTCTGAAATGTCTAAAATTTACGAATATGCTTCATTTTCCACAACAAAGAAATTTAATTCAAGCAACAAATGGTAATTGCTTGTCTCGCATGACAAGCATGTTCGTCGTTATACGAAAAAAATTTTCATTTCTTCATGGCGAGTATGTTCATTTACAGAGATTGGTAAGATGATTTTGATAAATAAAATAAAATCGTTGATTTTTCAAAAAAACACCAACCATCGCTTCGTCGTAATTTAATTCACTTTCAGAACAGCCCTCTGAAAATACTTTTGCGCTTAACGAGCACAGCTTCGTTTTTGCAACAAAACAAGTTCTGTGTGTGTGTGTGTGTGTGTGTGTGTGTCGCGCACACGTTCGAAATAAAGCAGCTGGGCAGCTTACAGGCTAGAATCGCCGTGTTGATTACTTTTGCGTTTGAAGGTGGATGAATCTTACCCGGAGCCGGGATTAATCTCTCCCAGCTCGACTTACTCGTTTTCGACCGACTTCGCCTACCAACATCATCCGTTCCGTCGTACAATGTGATTAAAGCCTTTATCATGCGTCGAAGCTAAACTTGCCTGGGAACTTGTATCATTGCTGTCGCAGGAAGTAATTACAATTATCCGCGTCTATCAAGCACGGGGCGTGGCGGGCGAGAAAGCGAACTTGGCTAATGCAATTGGCACGCGAGTCATTAACGCGGTTAAAGGACGCCCGCGATCGTTTCCGCGAAAATTCAGAGGCGCGAGGATCCATCACTGTCTCCCGAGGAATCGATCAATTAAAAGCCTCTCTGCCGGTGCGCGCCCGGCTTTAAATAAGGCAAGAGAGACCCGGTCGTGTGACGCACCGCGCCAACTTCCCCCGACTCTTTCTTGCGAAACGCGTCGTTTGCGCTCACGGTTGCCGGTTAACGAGCCTTCCAGTTCCTCCTCTGGCTCGAAGAACCTTGATAAGGGTGGTGGGAGAGGCGCGGCAGCTCCGCCACGATAACTCGCCGATATTCACGAGCGACGTGTTGCGTTCTCATCGTTCGAACGTTGTGTCTGCGTCCCGCCGTGTTTGCGTTCTTGCGTAACGACCGTTTGAATCTTTCATAAGAGCGAATCGGCAAAGGTCACGATCGAATTAAAATTTATGCACGCCGAGCGTCAAAGGTGCGACGCCGACGCTTTTCCTTTCTTTGATCGGCAACGTTTTATACGACACGGACCGTTCGTGGCACGTGGTTCTCTTTGACACTGGTTCCTCTCTCTCTCTCTCTCTCTCTCTCTCTCTCTCTCTCTCTCTCTCTCTCTCTCTCTCTCTCTTCGTCTTTGCTTTATCGATGTTAGCAGCAGCGTTCCGTTCGCGAGAACGGTTACGTCATTGACAAACTGTCGAGACAACGGACGTTTGAGAAGTAATTGATCGACGAGGTTCTATCTCTGTTAGATGTCTCAGACAGAGCTGGGTGTTTTAAAAAATTTTCGAATAACATTGTTGTTATTTGAAACACGCACTAATAAATTACGTGATTTTCAAAGTTATATCAGAAATGATATATTTGTAAAATAATGAAATCATGTTGTTAAGTATTTATTTCGTATAAAAGTTTAATTAATAATAAAAGTTTAATAAATAATAATAAAATAATAAAATAATTAAATTAATAAATAATGAAAGTTTAATTAATAATAAAAGTTTAATAAATAATTAAATTATTAATTAATGAAATAAATTATTTATTGTTTGTCAGGATCTTTATTTATTACATAATTTTGGTAAAAATAACCGGTTTCTCAATGTTTAATATGTATCATTTCTTATTTTACGATATCGCTCGATTTTTTAATAACGATAGATGCACGATAGATATACATACATATTAGTAAAACATAATACTCTCCTCTCGTCTTCTTCATCAATAGAGAGACTATCTGTTCATTAATGGATCAAATGTTTGAGGAATGAATCCTGTTGAAAGCTAACAACGTGCTAACGCACACTAATAAATTATTTTGATTTTCATTGATTATTTTCTTCTTTTTCATTTGAATATTTTGGTATTATTGATATTTATTTTGAACGTTATTTTAAAGACAAATTTTAAAATATATACTATTTTCTCAAATAATCAGTTCTTCAATTTATTATTTTCCCATTTATTTGCATAACTTCAAATTCTTTTAATTGATCAAATTAGCTACATACCATTAATTAAAATCCATTATTTGCCATATACTAAAGAGCATTATTTCAAAAATTTATTTACAAAATACAATTATTATTGGAAATAAATATCGCCCAGATCTAGTCTCAGATATATTTCATCATCAGATATATTACATCAAAGACGATTATATTACCGTAGTATACATGTGATTATATGCTTTCGTTTGACAAAGTTTGGTACTACGAGTTACTAACTTGACTAGAATGGTGAATTGAGAATAATAGTAGCGCAAAATTTAGATCATGTTGAGTTTATCTTAGCTGTGACTTGAGGTTTTTTGTGTATATACAAAGTAACAAAAATAGCAATTAATTCAGTATAATTATTGGCAAATTGGAGTGTGAAGTGTCAATTCAGTTCGTTAGGTGTAAGATGTGAGATTATTATATTTTCAATAATTTTTTGGGAACCAAAAGAATAAAAGACATTAGAAGATATATTTGATATTAATACATTACTTTAAAGTTATGATTAAAGTATCGGTACCTTCTTTTGATTTGCTACATGAGTTTCAGATATGTTCAGATCTTGCCTTCACTCAGACAGAGATGCATTAAATGGAGTCGTAGAAATCTTATTCATCGTATTTTATTATTGTATACTTTTCAAATTCTAATCTATAGAAATTGTTCTAACAATTTTATCTACTTACAAAGGTTTATGTCGTTCAAAAGATGCGTCAAAATATTCCAATGTTCTTCATTGTTCTTCAGGCAAGATCCTAGCATATCTGTAACTCACGCAGCAGATCAAGAACGTATTGATAACTTTAAAGCAATTAATATCAGGTAACTTTAATATAACTTTAATATCAATTAATATCTTTTAGTGTCTTTTAATACACAGATATATAATGAATTGTTTTGCAACTTATTGCAAAATTAAATGCACATTTGCATTGCATAGATTGTGGATCATAGTCCACAGTCTCGTCTCTCTTTTATAAATTTTTTTTTTTTCGTCAGAGCCAACGATGCTGAATATATATCTGGTCAAAGAATATTCTAATTTATAACGTAACAAAAATATGATATGTCTAAAAGTGCGTACCGATAGTTTTTTTAATTGTCAACTGTATCTCGTTAGACATTTCTTTTGAGCACGCGAGCGTACATGAGTGGAAAATATATGGTCAGTTGAAATTCATGACAAAGGAATACAGTCCCTATCGATCACTCATTCCGGCGTTCTTTGTACGTTTTTGTTTTTTAGTGTACTTAATGTCCCTCGCTGCAGAAACGTTTGATGCTAACGTCCGTTTAGTACGCAATTATTCCGTTAAACAGAGGCAGTGCAGAAAATATCCCAATAAGCGTGCGCCGACGTTGATAGATCGCCGTCATTTGTGCTCGCATGAATTTCATTTGATCGCTTTGTAGAAATTCTGCGTACGGTTACTTTATATACCCGGGGTCCCATCGATAAAATCACAACGAATTTGACACGTGATCGCGCCTCGATAATTTATTTCAATTTCTCGTCATCGATCCGCACCGCGGCAACTCGTGGCTCTTCTACAGCACCGTCGCGATTTCTTCGATCTTTGATCATCACAAAGTATTAGGAAGAATTTTTTATTTCCTTCGCGCTTGGTACTTCAATTACAAAACCTATTGTAATTTCGAAATAGAGCCGCTCACGAAAGTATTCGAACACTTTTTTTTATCATAGAATTATCATTTATGCATTTTATCATAGAATTATCGTTTATGTTTTTTTTATCATTTATGCATGTATTAGGGGTAATGTCGTTTTTTTTCAAATGTAATAAACATTGCCATATAGTAACAATAATTTATTATCATATAACTTGCTATAGTAATAACTTATTTTAACATGACTAATGACTATAATTTAACTTATTATAACCTAACTCATATCTTAATTAAATATATTGACATTTAGTGTGCTTATTGTTAAATTATATTATATTATGTTATATATTTATATTGTTAAATTGACATATTATATTTTATTATACATTGTTAAATTTTTATATTCTATTATGTTAGAGGTTAAAACTGTATTTAACTCTTAAAAAATTTTGTACAGTATTAAAAAAACGACATTACTTATGGGTATCCCTAATATTGTGTGTCATTTCGAAACTTTTTTTAACATCTTTGTGAGAATTATTGTCATACAATCTATGTATATAGAAAATCTGAGAATTAACCTTGTTTGAATATTTGTTTAAATTGAATTCTGTTTATGATATATCAAGACATACATAATATGTTTAAACACTTTCGTGAGCAACTGTATGCGTAACGAAATCATCTAATCATCTGGAGAGATACCCTGACTTTCTCGATAAACTGATTGCACAGTTATCAGATCTCCATCTACGCTATTCGTCCAACAACAACGTACGTCATATTGTTTGTGTATGTTGGTCAATAAGCTGAACAATAAAATTGATGTTTCTCACCGATTCTGTAACTGTTCCGAAGCATGCCACTTCTAACGACTCATAATTAATGTCTTTCGTGTTTAACCGCTATTGTTCGTCCAGTCTTCATTCTACATTAATGGGTGTATCTCGTAAATAAATATCACACATACATATACATCATCCTGTTTAAACATCCAACAACTAAATTAGGTATTCAAAGCATCTCAGGTTGTTGTATGAACAAAATACTCAAAGGATTAACCGCGCAAGTGGCGATCAGTCCCTCTCGCTGCTCGAGATTTTAGCGATTTAACTTCTTGCGCTTGAATGACATGCCATGAGAATTTCTTTGTCGCAAAGTGGCAATATTCTCTCAGTTTTAAGTATATAACCCAGGCAAAGCAAATAATAAATTTCATACTTCTCAATAATTTCTATCCAGCGATGTCATAACGGCGAAAGTTCAAAAAGAAAGCGACGAATTTGGTCACTCGTTATGGTCCGCAATCAGTCGCCAGCGCAAGTGGTCAACGCGTACGCACGCTCATTTGCCAGTCGCATGTATGAATCCACCGACTTCGAAGATGAAAACTGATCGCAGCTGTCCGCCGCGATAACGAATCGCTTCTTCTCCGCGAAGCTCGGCTGCGAATTAAAAATTAATTGCTCCTCGTTTTGGACTCCGGTTACCCGGGCGGGTGAGTACAGCGTTGCATTTATTTCGCGCGAATATTAACGCGACAGAACGCCCATTACCCGGGATACGAGAATTTTTATCCTTCTCGTAGTTTCTCGTTGAAATATATTCTTCAGCCCGAGGCGAATATATCAGTGGCCCAATAGATTCTTAATTTCCCTGCCGTAAATTTTCAGCGCGAACCTTCAGCCTCTTGCTAACTTGCTATCATTCCCGGACGTTATTTCATCACGTCCCGGGCGTGTCCTCTTCGTCTCTCTGCGCGCGGACTCGCGCGCTAATAACGCTCCAACGGGCTTCGGTTAAACGCATCGCAGACCGAAGAACTCTTATCGCGCCACTCCACGCTTCTAATCTCGTCTAAACTTCTAATCTTATCCCTTATTGTCATTCCCCGCGATTCTAATCCCCGCCGTAATAATACGTTTTAATAAGTTTCCATTTTACGGCACGGTCCCTCGGCGACGTACACCCGATTTCCGCCGTGTCTACGATCTTTCGGAATGTCAGAACGGATCGATTAACATCGTGACAAGTGGCATCGTGGGAATATCAATGAATACTTCAACTTAACTTTCTGATCGTTAAAATTATTATATTATATTATTATTTTATTATTATTATATTATATTATTACTATTTTATAGTATTATAAAGTAAAGAGCATTGGCGAAATTATTCGCGCAGATAGCGTTATTATTATTTTTATTATTATTTTTAGCGTTATTATATTTTATTCTGTAATTCTTGTATTAACTGCAAAAAATGATTGAAACTATCGTGTAAAAAATTATACATTTTTTCTTTTTGATACGTATTTTTTACTTCATTTTAAATTTATTACTCATACATGATACATGATTTCTGATTTTAAATTCAGTTTAGTTGGCGGAAATAAATTGTGTTTTGTAATGTGAAATAGATCTTTAATTCGGAGTATCTTTTAAAATAAAAAAGACACAGGTTCATTCACTGGCTACTAATATAACTTTTTGTGTCAATATTTTTCATCTCGTCTCATAAAACATTGGCTTAAATTTGTCTTTGTACGAACATTTATATCGCATCAACTGTTTCTGAGTTTTTAATTAAACTAAATTGACGACAGATGAAACATATTATTTCATCTGGAAAATTAGTTTCTCACGATAAAAATAAATTCTTATAATAAGAACAAAGTGAACGATATAGTGTAAACTTCTCGTGTAAAACTTTTGATTACGAGAAAGCTAATTGTAGGAATCAACTGAACACGCGTGCATTTTATTGAAATTTCAACTATTATTTTTATTTCCGTTTCCTTTGATGTCGAAAAGAATTATATCTACTTGATTTCACGATATTCGAAACTTTGATCAATCGAAGAAATATCCATGTTAAATATCGAAATTGGAAGTCGTAAATTACAATTATATAAATTATGATTTATATATAATTTTCTTCAATTATAATATACGAAACCAAAATTCATCATTTCATCATTTTATTAATTAATTTTGTTACAATTAATTCCTCAGTAGATCTTGTTAAATTTAACAATGAATTCAGATTCTTGAAATTAAATTTTTAAAATATTGTTTTAACTTCTGTTTGAGAAATTACATTATTTTCTGTAATTATTTTCGATTAAGACTTTTTATATCTTTTATGCTTTTTTTAGAAATTTCATTAGAATGAATTCATGAAATATCGTATAATATACACTTTCTACTAGTTTATTCATTAATGTGATTTCCCAAGAAAATCCCATAAAATATATTGGATCAATTCATGAATTTGTATGCATTTTTAGTTACGAATTTTGTTTTCTAACAGGCACAGAGAAGTACACACAAACCACATCAAATTCGAGTCGATATTTTTTATTAATTTTTGAATTAAAACTTGATCCTTCGTGATATTAATTTAGACGAAGAAATTTAAACGAAGCTAATATTAAGTAACACTTTCAGTTTTCATTTGAAACAGGAAACAAATTACAGTTGTATGGAATTTGAATTCTTTAAATTATGTACACATGTATATGTGTATGCATCTGTTAAATATAATCTAACACGTATCAACACTTCACGTCTAACGTAATCTTGCAATAACAACAACTAATTAACTACCAATTAACTAACTTACCTAAAACGATTGGAAAGCTGAAATTAAATAAAACTAGAGGCTAATTAATTGTAGTAATTGTAGTAATTGTACTTGAAAGAAAATCAGCATTCTCACAAATACAAGAAACAAATACACAGTGTTCTGAAACATATGTCATTCTATCATCTCCTCACGTTTCCTCCCGAAATCTTTCACGATCAGTAGAAAGAGCTAATTCTGTCCCATCAATTCGTCCCGTCTGCTGAAATCTGAAATGATCCGATTGCTCGGCTGATATCTGGACGGAGCGGAACGGAGCGGAGACGCGGCGCGAGTAATTAAACGAAGAAGCAAGTCGGGCTTTAAGGACTTTGAAAACTGCCGTCGTAAATTACGCGTGCCAACGCTTACATCGAGTGCTCGGTGAACGACGGTGACGTCGACGCCGACGCCCGTTTCTCTTCACCCTCAACCTTCTCCTCCCATCCTCTCTCGCTCGCGTCCTGACGAAGAAAAACGAGCCGCAAATATTAAGCCGAACGCTGGCTGCTGCTGCTGCTGGCCGGCTTCTGTCTAATACTCGGCATTTCGAAGTTCAAGCGGTGAGAAAGGATTATACCGGATCCCACGGCCGGAACAGTTATTACGCCGGCCCGCGAAAATCCCGCGTTCGAATATTGCACGGGGAAATAAAGCGATCGTTTCGCGGTCGGATTGAAATGGCAGGCGCCTGTGTGTACGCGTTTCCGCAAACGGAACGCTTTACAAACGCCAAGGATTCTCCCTGTTGCTTGTGTTTCGCCTCACCGTGTTCGTTTATTTATGCTATATTGATTGATTCATAAAAGGCGTTGCGCCAATCGGCAGGGAAATTTAGATCTAAGGGAGGATTACGTGAAATTTAATTCGAAGCGGAGAATTGTCCAGTTATCAGAGATAAAATTACAATCTCCTTTAATTACGACTATTACATGTTAAATGATTTATTAATAAATCTTTTGATATCGTGATGTTTTGTACATGATTTGGATCTGAGGGATGATGATTCGTAAAATTTAGAATTCTAAGCGTCGAATTGTCCAGTTATGAGAGATGAAATTACAATCTCTTTTAATTACGACTATTACATGTTAAATGATTTATTAATAAATCTTCTATCATATGATGTTTAATTTGATATCGTGATTTGGATCTGAGGAGGGATTCGTAAAATTTAGAATAGTAAGCGAGGAGTTGTCCAATTATGAGAGATGAAATTAAAATCTCCTTTGATTACGACTATTACATGTTAAATGATTTATTAATAAATCTTTTGATATCGTGATGTTTTGTACATGATTTGGATCTGAGGGATGATTCGTAAAATTTAGAATTCTAAGCGTCGAGTTGTTCAGTTATGAGAGATGAAATTAAAATCTCCTTTGATTACGATTATTACATGTTAAATGATTCATTAATAAATCTTGTATCATATGGTGTTCAATTTGATATCGTGATGTTTTATACATGATTTGGATCTGAGGAAGATTCCTAAAATTTGGAGAATCGTATTAGATTAGCCTCTTTTCCTAGAACAGAAATCCGTTCAGAAACATCTTTCGATTTTCGTGTTATCACTCGCAAATTATAAGAAATAGAGACCAAGTCTCTTTCTTTAATTAGAACTGTTACTTGTTAAACAACTTATTAATCAATTTTGTACCATATGGCATTCAATTTGATATCGCGATCTTATTTTACACATGTTTTATAAGAAAAATGTATCAAACGTATCAAATTGATGGACGAGGATTAAAATAACATGGGGAAGTAGGTTAATGAATCAGTGTTATTTTAAATTACGTGTATTTTAATTTAAATAATGGATACGGGCCGTATCCTTTTACGGCCGTTACAACGTTAGGCGAATTCGTGCGCTGCTGATTAATATCTTAATAATATCTGTGCGTCTGTTGTTTCACTTTAATTTCAAAGTTTTTGTAAAATAAATTTTCTTTCTTTTTATTAAGACTCACATATGAATTACAATTTTGACTTTGTATAGCAGATGACAAATTGAATCTTATTTTCACTAGAAATATTTATGGTATCAATATCGCTTGAACGTTGATGGTCATCGATGATCGACGATCGTTGTTAAATTTTTTACAATAACACAAATTTCGTCGTTTAGAGAATTTTCAAAAATACGAATAATTTAACAACATTATTTTGCATTTTATATAAATTGAGTATTATCGTGTAATGTTATACTACAATCTATTGTAATGTTATATTACAATCTATTGTATATGAAATTCACGTATTCGTATTAAAGTATTAATTTCATTAATTTTGCAATAGTAACCCCATCCCATGTCGCAGTAATTAATTTAAATACTTCTCTCCGTATTTATCAAACATGTCATCACTTATTGTTACTAAGAATTACTAAAATTTATTTTAATTACTAAAAATAGAATTTATAGAATATTGCAATATTAACTGCTAGATTATTATTAAATGCATTCGATAGACAACTAAACTTTGCTGAAACTGCGATTTCGTTACACATAAAATTCGTAAATGTATCTACTTGTAGCATATAAATTTAAAGCTTGAAATCTGCTATAAATATAACGTAAACTAACTTTTCATCGATTGTTTAAATATAAAATGCTCTGTCTGACAATGAGAACAATGAGTCGATGCGAAATTCAAATACTTTTCCTGTACGAATCTAAATTGGAGCATTCTGCGACAGAGGTGTGTCGTAATATGAATAAAGCATTTGGGTCAGAAACAGTTTCTGAACGATCAACGTCTGTGATCAAAAAATTTCGTTCGGGTCATATATCCATTTAAAATGAACCGCGTCCGTTCGAACGAAATTGTCCACGACGATCGTTCGATCTCACGTGGCGCGAGTTATTTCAAAAATTTCATAAGTTCAGGTGCGAAATTACGCTCACTGGCTCTTTCTCCGATTGAGAACTATCTTTTCAAATATTTCTCAAGTACTCGGACCATTTAAAATCTGCAATCATTTGAAATAAAATCCTGCATAGTGCAGACTACATTGCATATTACTTGAAAATAATAATAATATATTTGACCCGATGTTATCTTGAAATAACTTTTGTGTTAATTCATTTGAATAAGCAAATGATTTTTCTCCAGATCGTTTCGTTATTTGACTACCGATTAAAATAATTTTTTATTTCATTTTATATCTGTTTGTGTAAATTTCTCGTTATGTCTCACACACAAACTCCGACATTATTTAAGGATCATTGGGAATTTATTATCGGAGTACTCTGTATTACCACGAGTAACTGCTTCATCACGTATACTTTATTCAAGGCTACGTAATAAAATTTCTCGTTTAACTTCCGAATAAAACATCACCTTGTACTGGAATTATTTGAAAATTTATTTCAATGAATTAAATGAAATAATGGATGTGTGAATTTATTTCGTTCGAACGCAGGTCTGTTACTTTTGACATAAAAATAATAAATTAGTGGAGATGATTCATTATTTCGAACAAAATTTATGCAGTGGTGCTGGTGAGAAACGTTTTCCTAACTTTTAACTGGTATTATTGGACTTTTGAACGTTTTTTAACTTTTAACTGGTATTATCGGACTTTTGGAAACCGTTAACAATCTAGAGATAAATTATCTCGTTTTAGAATTTTTAATTCAATTGAATTTTTAAAATTTTATTACTGATGTTTGTCACAGACAAGTGCGAGATATAAAACAAAATCAAATATCCTAAATTTTAATGATAAACACAAACTGTTATAATCATTAGTAATTCAGGGTTAATACAGTAATCTACATTGATTTGAATGTAAATTTCATGCGAAATTTAAAGATACAAAAATATATAGAATACATAAAAGCAATGAATACATAAAATATTTGAAATCTTTTCAATTACGGTCAAGAGAATATGAACTTGAATAAAAAATTTTGTATTCTAGTTATAAACCTAACGCGTAAAAGATAATTTGTTCTTTGATTGCTTGAATGAGAAGTACTGGGAGAATCCTTTGAGAAATTAAATTTATTTGCATAGTTTAATAATTTTGTCAACTCGATTACGCCGATTAGGGGGTAATAAAAGTTCAATGATGAAAATTAACAAGACACTCCAGCGAAGCGATATTCGTAAATGATATTTTTAAAAGTTAATTCTTCTTCAAAGTGTTCATTTTTCATCTCATTATGCGTGCGTAATTGCAGTAGTTGAACAGCGATATTTAATGACGCACTTTTAATTGATTGGCAGCAGTCTGGAATAAAGTATTCAAAAGAATCTCTGAAGATTGAATCCAAGTTTAAATGAAACCAAGGCTAATCACGCATTTCTAATGCTTAAATGCTGGAGGTTAATTAAATTGCCAAGGTCATGAACAATGTCGGTAAGAGGCAAAGTTACGTTATATAATTTACAGAAGCGCGAGACCTTGTAGATGGAAACTTGGCTGTATGTTGCTCTTTGATATTAAATGATTTTCTTATTATGATACCAAACTTTAACTCGTTAGAGTTCAGTTTGCAATTCTGCTGCATCGAAATACGAAATTTTATACTTTGAATGCTTTAAAATTTTCTGTGAAAGTAATATTTATTAATAACTCGTTGTTATGTTTTTTGATAAAAAAATTTTTGTTGTCAAATTTAATTAACGACCAATGTAATTCGTTATAAAATTCAAATTTAGAGATTTGTATATATATTATTACGTGTTCGATAAAATTCACACAATATTTATATTTTATAAAAGTTGCACTGTTCGAACGTATTGTACATTCTTGGAAAATCTTAAGATATCTCCCATTTTGGATGAAATTTCGATATTTGATGTGGACTACAAATTTTTCGTTATGCATATTTGTACATTACAGCATATTATTGTATTAATTACGTAATATATAAGTTAATGTAATTATTAATTAAGTAATTAACAACTTGGATTTAATTTTGAAGCAAATATAATTCTAATACACCTGACTGGCGATTACGAAATATAAGAGTAAAAAAATTGATTCCTCCGCACGATAGAATCAGTTTTCTATTTCAAGAAAAAACATTTAAAATGTTATTTTCTCTCTCTATTACGAATACAAAAAGGTAAAGATTCGTACCTTCTTACCAAAACTAAAAATTCTCGTTTACCATATTAAAGGTTTTTAATATTCCACGAAAATCTACATTTACTGAAACGGGAGCATTTTAAGATTTGAGAACATGAAGAACGGAAACAGCTGGTTTAACCTCTTGCGCTAGTAACTGATTCACGGACCATAACGAGTGACCGAATCGTATAAAATAATTCGTCTTCTTTTTGAATTTATCGGTATATCACTGGATAGAAATTAATAGAAGTAATAAATTTACTGTTTCTCTTGCCTGGGTTAGGTTTCAATATACTTGAGACTGAGAAAATATTGCAATTTTGGGTCAAATATTTTTTATCCCAGATTGCAACATTTTCTCAGTTTTCAGTATATTTAAATATAACCCAGGCAAAACAAATGATAAGTTTATTCTACTTCTTGATAATTTCCATCCAGCGATATCGTACCGAAAAAAAGCGACAAATGATTGTATACGTTTTCGGTCACTCGTTATGGTCCGCGAAACCAGTTGCCAGCGCAAGAGGTTGAATCGTCGCTTCGAATTCTCACCCGAAATAAAGATTCGACTGAAGCAACCGTACGCAGTTTCCGTTGTTCGTCGACGTTCGGTGCCAGATCATCAACAGTCAATGCACGCTTGGAATAACACTGTATTTCCCTCCGACGTCTACGTCTACACATGCCGCTCGACGGAGACCGTCGTAAAGTTACGCCCCCTCACCAAAGTACCTCATTCCATTGCTGCAATACGGGACGTAGTTTGGAACGGGTTACAAGAGAAGTATTTAAACGAGAGAAATATTCGGCCCTTCCGACGATTCGACGATCGTACGTTAAACGCGTGTGTTCACCTCTTTCTCGTAGCGCGGAGCGTGGTCAAGATAAACTGGCTCGTTCGTCTACTCCGCGTGCCCTGACTTCTCTCCGGTAATGACTCCTGGCCCTTTCAATGCGCCGCCGTTTCTTTGAATTATTGCCAATGACGACCTGGCCGCGCGCGAGTCCCGGCCGGGCATCCCATCGGAAAGCAATGTATCAGAGTAACTGTTTCTTCAATCGAAGACGTATGTACGAGCGCGGGAGAAGGGTCAAATGGGACTCGGCCGAGGATTTGTGTGTAATCGCCCGGACGTCAAAAAGCAGCGAGGAAAAGTTTCCGGTTTACTGCGGCGACTTCTTCTCTCCACTTCAGTTCTAATAGGTTCCGACCGGAAGTCGCAGCCGTTTCAGTACGACCCGTTCGCAATATCCATCGCGATCGCCACTTAACTCCCGGGGACCAACTTTTTCCACCGGAGTGTGGTATTTCACGTCGCCGTGCGGCATCGGTTTTTAACACGTTTTCGCCGGGCGATTGAATTTTCATTGCGCTACGCTGCGGATATTTTCATGGATAGAATTAAAAGCTCCGGGGAGAAAGATAGTGTGTGTGCGTGTGTGTAACACGCTTTGAATATTTTACGCTTTACGATGCGCGCTTCGAAACGCATTCGTGCGCTTTTAGATTTTTTCGTAAATGAACGAACGTCCGCGTGCGTACTTATGTTGACGGACGTTCATTTTCATTGAGGGGAGAATTAATTTTTGTGAAATTTTATAGACGAGTACGAGTCACGAATTTCTACGAAAGTACCTGCGAATGTCTGGTAATCTTTGAAATTACAAAATTAATAATTTCAATTGATTCTCGTCACGCGCGAATCGTAATTTATTATGTCCAGTGTTATTTATTTATTTCAAGTACGCGTAAAGTACTTGTAATTTTGTTAAGTAATTAAAATTGTTTATTTATTATTACGTATTATAATTTTGTAGTATCAATATTAATTTTCCATTAATTTTCTCCGTAATATTATAATTCCACGTTGAATGTTAAAATTTATAATATTTCGTTTAATAGTTAAAATTATCTGGAAATCTCCGTTATCGTAATATGTTGCTTTTGTCAACGTCATATTTTTGACAAATTAATCGTGCATATTTTTCTAATAATAAAATAGTAGTAATAATGGTAGTAACATTCATACATGATATGATAATAGTATAATAATAGTAGTAGTTAATAATAATATTTTTTTAATAAATTAAATTCTCTTCACAAAATTACGATTATAGAAAATTACTATTGCACAAAATTACGATTGTAGGAAATTATTATTTATTAAATTAATAAATGAAAAGAACGAGATGTATCTCGTAATTCATCTGCAACGTAACGAAGTAGAATAAACTAAAATTTTCCATGAAAAGCAAAATTAAAGCTTTGTTCAAACATATTGACGATTTTATAGATTCCCTTTTGCCTTTTGAACAAAAGAGAAAAATTGGTAGAAATATTCAAATCATTTTAATCGACACTAATCATATCAAAAATTTTTAACACCCATCGATTGTTTTTCGATTGTTTATACTTTCAAGTATCCGTGAATTCTAAATGTACACTGAAAAAAAAAAAAAAAAATGTTTGCTAGAATACGCGTGAAATTTCTTCTTTTCTCTAAATCACATTTTATTTCTCTTGCCTCACGTTCATTACATCTCCGTCAGACTCGCGAGGAACTGAATGATTTTCGTGAAATATTTCTGACATACAAAAAAAAAAGAACGTAAAAAAAATGGGTCGTAAGAAACTTCAAACTTTCAAATGAAGAAAGGAGAAGATGGCAGCCGCGAGTTCTTCTGAAGCGACGACGTCGAACGAACGTGAACACCGATAATAAAAACTGAATTGTTTGTATGCGTCGTAGCGCGGGTAATTTTGGAAAGTATTCGCCGTTCCAGACGATCGTCCTCAGTCCGAAAACGCTGTTAAAGTTGTAATGGAATTGCCATAGTCGAAACTATTTGGCGCGATGTGTCGTGTTCGCCGCTGGATCTTTTATGGAACGCATCGAGCGAGGGAATGAATTTTAACGACCGCGACTTATTTAGCGAGGCTCCGCCGGTTTTACAACGGCCGCGATATTGCAAAACTGCGAGAATGGCGAGGCTGGCCTCGGTGTAACAAACGATGTTGGCGGTTGACAGGAAAGAAACTGAATATGTATGAATTTTTGAATAAAGGCGGATATACAATTCCCCGGTAGATTAATTGTCCTGCGAATAGCAACAAATAAACAACGGCGAAACGAAGTTTCTTTTAATTTATTGGGCTTTCTATGGTCGTTGAAATGTTTGTACGTGGATGTATGAAGCATGTAAATCGTCTACGGGAAGCGCGGCGCTATCAGTTCAATTTAAACTTACACCGTTCAGAATATTGTTTAATTGATAATAAATTAACATCGACGTGTTTGCTGCTAACTGTAATTAATATTAAACACATAACAACATCCTGGAATAATAGCGTGTCTAATATTATTTCGTACTTGATATGGAATGATGTAGTGGTATTTAATGCACCTATTTGGTTATATTAAATAGGTTTCGTATCTTTTTTTTTTTTTTTATCTTTTAAAAACTCTTCTTGAACAATTTTAACGTAGCAATGTTAATTTGTCGAGTAAACGAATGCTTCTATTAATTTCTATCGATAGAGAACAAAACCAAAGTAATACCGGTGTTAGGTTTGTACATTGGTTTCTTTAATCAGTTTGCAACATTTCATTTACAATCCTTTTAATTCTCTTAATCAGTTTACATTATCAAATGATGTTGTTGAGGACAAATTGAGAAAAAATTCGAAAGATTAAATATTTTTTTTTCGATCATAATTATTAATTGTATAATAGCTGCAATTAAATGCGTAATATTAATTTTATAATGTTACGAAATTTGTAATGAAATCCAACGTCATCTGAATTATTTTACCGAAATTGTACTTGAATCATGTTAGTCGTATTTTGCACACACTTGTCGCGAGACAGTCAAGGAAATATCATTTCTAATCTTCTCTGCATTTAAATCCACACGATGCAGCTGCGTCGTTTGAATTAATGGTAAGTTCCAAAGCACAAGTACACAGATGTAATTCTTCATCTCCGTTGCACCAACACGAAAATTGACACGAAACTTCTAACAAGAGCAAGCTTAATCCTTTCTTCACCGAATCAACTACGCTCCTCTTTTCTTTTTTTTTTTGAAGACTAAATCTTCAATGTGAAAGAGATACACACAAGTCAAGGAGGCGCAAGAAATAGCGCGTCATAGATGTGCTTCAACTTTAAGTACGTGCGTCACATAACGCGTTTAACGATTTAATCTCCCAGCGGTTAACACAAAGTGACAGCTGAGCGTAGCATGTCGATTAAAGCGTCAATTTTGATCGATCGGAGGGTTTGGGAGGGGGCGGTGGCGCTCGTTTAAAGTTGGTAACTGAATTGACGGCATTAACCGACGTAACAAACAGTTGGGAAAGGAGTTCATCCCCTGATAAATTTCATTTCGTTCCTCTCGGCCGTACTCAGATTCGATCTGATCGAGCGAACGATTCCGATTCGTGTGATTATATATATCGACTTATCGTCGTATTTTTGTGCAATCGATTTAAACGCGCGCGTTGAAAGCGATAATTTAACGGTTCACGGTAGCAACTTACTGGCGGTATCACCCATTATCTGTTGACCTAGCGTTTTTAATGCGATGCTAACAGCTTGTAAAATATGACGACGGCAGATTTAGGATCCTGCGAACGGTTGATCGCTGCATTTCGCGCGGAAATTTTTTCCATGCAAATAAGGACTCGGGAGCGATAAAATATATAATGCGGCTCGAAATTTAAAGCAGAATGGAAAATTCAGGTGATGCTTTTTTTTTTTTTTTTCGTTTATCGGAAACGAGCTATTCATGCGCGAACGCTTCGTTGTTCTCTTTTCTTCTTTTTCTGTTTTCTTTTTCTGCGCGCGCATAAACCGTACTATAAAATTTTAATTAACTTCTAATTAAGAAATACTTGTAACGTATTGACATTGTTGAACAATATCTGTGAGAAAAAATTTTTTTGACGACGAACGTACAAATTTATCAACGTATAGATCCTTGCTTATGAGCAAATTGCGAGCCGAGAATTATTGGTCAATTGTTAAAATGTGGAAGAACTGATTCGATTTTTAAGTTGTCGTGTAAGAATGTTACAGAGATATTCCTCGGTCGATTATGAAAATCTTTATTTATTTTTATATTTTTAAATTTTTATAATATGATAATAATAATATATAATATATAATATTAATATATAATATAATATAATATTATAATATAACAATAGAATATTTTAAATATTTATAATATTTTTAAAGAGTAGCTTTTTAGTGTTGTATTTTACATGTTGATAAAGTAAAAAGTGTATTAGTTTGAATTCTGTTGTTTCTTGTTCACAGAAATTAAGAAATTAGATACTAATCTTTATACTCAGGAATATAGTTTTTCACTTATCGTAGAAAACATGTCTTTTCATTTTCCTCGCATCCGTTCAATCTCACGGTTTATTTTGTATAAAATATTTCGATTCTTTTCTAGTCAAAATTTCTTCATTGTGCTCTGTGTGGAGTATGAATAATAAAAATATATTGCATGAACACAAGCTATTTGAAGCTTCAGAGAAGTTTCGGGATACCTATAATAAATTTATATCCCAATCTCGCTGGCATTTTAATAAAAGCTTTATTTGAATAATACTTTAGCACAAAATTATGCATATCAATAACGATTTTCCATATTTTCTTTAAATTTCAAGGAATCGAGATGACACGAAAGTTTTTATTAATCCTAGATTCGAACTTTCCAGACAAAAGTGTTTGATTTAAAAAATTTTCGAATGATAGAACAGCTATTTATCTTTCGTATATTTTTATATTCGAATTACACTATCGTCTCAACAACGTTTTAAAAACATTTATAACGAAAGGTTGGAACAATAAATCATTATCTCATTATTTTTACAAATAAAAAAGGTTACTTTATTATTTACCTTGTACCATATTATATTCTGCTATACATCCAAACATATTATTCAATATACTAATAACATACTAATCTCTATTAAAACCTATACCACCAGTCAGTGGAACGATTCTGAAGTCTGACAAAAGTCGGGCAGAAGTCGGTTGAGTCGTAAATAATTTCCGTTTCAGTGAAACTTTATTAATAAAAGAAATCCTAATCTACGATATATTCGCTATTATTTGCGATTACTTGTTGCCATTTACCATATTTTCTAGCTTGTTGATGCCTTTGGCGTAGAATTTTCGAAAACAAATTTTTGACAGCTCTCAAGCTTGGTTGTCATTAGAGAATTTTATCCCCGTCAGAGCATTTTTTGTAGGGATCGAAAAAGTTAATAGTCAGACGGTGCAAGCCAAGCTCTAAAATTTTTTCAACTTACTTACTATTGCTCTATGCGGTCTGCTTCTTTCACTAACAATAAAACCATGTAAAACTCAAAACACCCAGCTTACTTGTATCACATCTAAGTGGCGGCATATGGTGGACCGTGCTGTCCACGATAGAATGGAAATTATTTACGACTCGGCCTAATAGGAATAGCCCTCGGTTCGCCTCGGTTTGCAAGAACTGCCATATCTCATAATCTCGAAATGCAAGGCGTGTACTACGTGTCGTATTTCGCGTCGCGTACCTTCCCGACGTGTTCCGTTCTCCGTGCACGGCCGAGTGGCGAACAGGAACTGCCAACTTCCCGGGGGTTGCCTAGGACGTCGTCGTAAAGGTATAAGGCGCGTGCGAGGAGGAACGCTGTAATTGGTCTCTCCGTGAGCCGAGACGAAGTCGAAGGAAGGCGTGGGGAAAATCTTTCGGTCGGTCGCACCTGGCTCGCTCACCGTGCCGTGACGTAATTGCTCGCGCTGCTTTGATGAATCAATCAGCCGACTGCAGTCGCGCGGACTCGGGCGCGCGCAACTGCAGCTTCTGCAATTCAAATGAGAATTTTCTACGGACGCGTGTCACCCGGCGCGGTGGCCAGGCATGCTGCACACACACACACACACACACACACACACATACACAAAGATAGTGGGAGTGAGAGCGCGCGCGGAATCATTAACTCGCGCCACATAGGACGCGCAACGCGCCCGATAAAGCGACTACCCGCCGACTACCGCCAGGTTATTCCGCAACGTGCTCGCGCGTCTATTACCCATCGGCTAGAAGCTTCAATTTATGCCATTAACGTTCCTTTTTCGCGTACCGTTCCGATCCGGCAAGCACCGCCCGCCGCATTGTTGATAATAATTTATTCTGTCTAATGGCGGCCGGGGCGGGGACGCGTCGAGCTAACGAGGCGACGCGCCGCTGCAGAAGGGGATTTCGACCGGCCGCAAACTGCCAAACAATCGCGCGTTGGATTTTCTGGCACGAGTCAGATGCAAAGTACAGCGGCCAGCGGCGTTAAACGCGCGAAAATACGGGCTGAGACTGTTGTTCCCAAGGCTCGATGAAAAATTTGAACTTTGTCGTGACTTTGAGACGTTGTCGCAGCAGGTGGAACAGCAACGGGGACCGTTTCGTTGCCGAAAATTGTAATCTTGAAGATTTCTCGACCCCTTAGAAATCCTCGCCGTCTTGTCGAACCTTGAACGTTATAGGGTTAGGTGACAAAAATTGAAGAAAGATCCTGAAACATATTGTCAGTTAATCTCAACGCTCTGAGGTTCGAGAAAAACAGCGAGAAATAAGTTTAACCACTTGCGCTGGCAAGTGATTGCGGACCGTAACGAGTGACTTTTGGACTCGTCGGTATGATATCACCGGATAGAAATTATTGAAAAGTAATCAATTTATTATTTTCTTTGCCTGGGTTATATTTAAATATATACTTAAAACTGTGGAAATATTGCAATTTTGGGACAAAGAATTCGTGACGTGCGTGGCGCGTCATTCCAGCGCAAGAGGTTAAGAGAGAAGTCTTCAGTCTTTAAGATAGTAGTAGAAAAAAATCTTTCCGACAGTTTTACAATTTTTTGACAACTTTCCCACCTGCTGCACAATATAAAAATATCTTTGAAGCAAATCAAAGCGAAGGCTTCACGTTTTAAAGTGTAACCATCTTGATTGTTACAACAGTTTAAAGTATAAGTAATTTTTCATCGAGTGTATGTCTACTCCATATCGCGACCGTAAATTAATTCGTTAAATTGTTCGATAGCCATTGATTGTATTCGTAAGTTGTTGATTGACTCGAAGGGAAAATGAAGTTACGGCTATACCTAGGCAGGCAGAATTTCTCCTCGTTAAGTTAATTGCTCGCGACCACAGAAGTTTTATGTTACGGGTAGTTAGGCAACAGTTGAAAATATTTATAAACGTTTCAGCGTCCTACTTTTTAATTGCAAGTATTTTCAGCAATTTCACCTTTACTCTACACTTTCAACCTTTCAGTTGGGAACGTATACAGTATAGGTGTTTGCAACATTTTAATACTGCAGTCTGAGAGACTCGAATAAATCATCAAAATCTGGTACTATAAATTTTACATTTCATCTGTGTCGTCATACGTAACGCAATTATTCACACAGACCCACTTCGAAGTCCTCTGAACAGATTTCATTTGCATGCTTATAGGGATTTATTTTCCAGAGATTTTCGTTAAAGGGTATAGAATATACTGTTAATTAGAGAGGTGTATTGTTAACTATAACGTAACTGTTTTTCTTTTATTCTGCTTATTCAAATTTGCGTGTTCTATTTTCAAAGACACTGATAAAATCAAAAGATCTCAAAGAGTTAACGTCTAAGTTTAGTAATAGTCATATTTTTGTTCATTTAGATTAATTTTCATATTTAATATATCAATATTAATATCAAGCTTTTGCAAGTTGCTAGTTAGTATATATATATATATTGCTTGCTATGTTAGTTTATATTGCACACAGCATACGTTATAAGTAATCTATATTCTGATTGTTCTTATTTCTTTTTTTTATGTATAGTACATGATATGTATTTTTTACCGTTATAGGCATTGAAAATCAATAAACGGTTCTTAGCAAGCATGGCTTAATGAACACACGACAAAATTTCTAAAAAATCATCATACTCAGAAGAAAAATGACTTCTAAAAAGTCATCATATTATATAAGAAAATAGTTCAATAATTTTCTTTAGTATTGCTGTATAGAGAGTTTCATTAATTTTCATATTTACACACATCTTTTTACAAAATTCTCATGATATTTCGTATAATACGTGTTAGGAACATTCGCTGTTTCTTGAGCGTCACTCCTGTTTCGTGCGAAAGTTTTTCATTCGCGATCTGATCCAAAAATGATCAATTTTTAAGCATCCTCCTTTCTGTGTACTTTACAGATTAAGTACACGTAGGAGGAACGTATATCCAAACTTTTGGCTGGTAATGTATTTAAATGGTGAATTTCTGGAATCTAGAAAACGTTCGGGAGGGAGTTTCCTTCGTCGACGTTGGCCGTGCAGGAACCTCGATCCGATTTTTCAGTCATCGCTCGATTCCGACGGCGTTTGAGAAATTCGCGGGAAAGAAATTGAACGAACGAGAGTTCGACGAGAATGACGTCTGCAAAAGGAAATTTTCGTCGTGGAAAATCGGAAATGTCGGAGGTGGAAAAGCGGTCACGTAGCCGACTCGTGACGGTGTGTGTGGAAAGATAAAAATGATTTACCGAGCACGAGAGTGGTTTCTGAATGATGCATCAGATTACGTCTAATGAACTATTTAATGACTTCTTCTGTCGACTAGTTTACTTCAAGATGAGGTTGAAACGTAAAATATATCTACATTCTAAACAAAAGCTGCTGTAGTCGAAACGACAATGAAATTGGTATGATAATGTTAGTAACTAAACTGCAGATTTAAAATTCGAAGTTGCAAAAACATACATAATGAATATAATACGCAAATATTTATAAAATATTCCATTTATTCTAATATGTAATGTATGAAACAAAATTTAGTTTCTCTAATTATGATCTCTTTAATTATGATCGTAAGAATTTGAAAACGTATAAAAATTGTCCGGTCATTGTTTATATAAAATACTTAGAAGTTTTCGAATTTCTGTAAATTCGATCCATAAAAATATTGAGCGAGTCCCTAAAATTCTCTCTGGTAGTTAAAAAAAAAGCTAAATTCGATAATATTATCTAATTTTATTTACATAATTAATATGTATTAATAATAGCGAATTCTGTTTTTTAACACTATGGCTGTGAAAGAGAATTCTGTTTCTTTCGTTTGCATTTTATTGTTTCAGAATATTTAAAGAAATTGATAGAATAAATTATTTAGTCTTTAACAAAGTGTCATCAAACGTTTTATAGATAATACAGAATTTTAAGGATTTTCACAGAGAATCTCACAAAATATACGTTAGGTAAAATTCTAGTGTTTAATTTTCTCTAGTTTCTAAAAATATTTTTTTATTAGAATGAATCACTACAAGTATAACAATAGTGCAAAGCACGAGTAATGACAAATTTGTGTCAATTAATAACTAGGAAATGCAGATTTAATTAAGAAACTTATAATTTGTCCTCACTTGACAATATTCTTCATTTATTTGCAAAATATTACATTAGATCGTGTGTCCTTTGAGATTATGCCATTCTAAGATTAGTTTCAAACATGTCAAATGTGCAATACACTTAATATTATTAATATTATAAATAATATTAAAGTTAATAATATTACACAATATTAAACATAATATAAATTATATTATTAATATAATATAATTATTATTAAATATTAAACATAATATAAATTAAATTTTATAATTACAAACGATTATAAAAATGCATTTCTAGTTTCTTGAATTGTATAATATATGAATTCGTGCTGGTTTGCACGAAAAACAAGATTATTCGTACCGCAAGGAACGTGCGATTTATTTCTTACTGTGCGTGAAAGAATGGGAATAATTATTACAGTATTAAATTGTAGCATTTGTAACGTTGTAATTTCAAAATAGTCGAATCGTTTCATGCTCTCTTGCTTTTCAATCGTCTCGTTTTCTAGGAACTTTCCAAAAAGTCGTATAAACCGTAGTGAAGAAGAATCTGTTTGTTCAGTAACAAAAAGGAACAAAATTTTAACTACATTTCAAGAACAAAGACATCGAGGAAACGCGGCCGCGAGGAAATATAATCGGCCTCTGTGCTTCTCTAAGAATCAAAATTTTAACTGAAACGAGAAATTTCCATTCTTTTCGCTTCTTCAATGGAATATTTTTCAAAGAAAAAGCCTGGATAAGTGAATTCTAATTAATCTTCCGTAGACAGTTCTACTTTTAAGGAATGAAATTGGAATCTGACGAGAAGTAAAATGTATATCTTGACTCGGAGCTAGAACTGGTGCGATTATAAATCTGCGGCCGCTGTCAGTAAGCTATTATCTTTTTATAGAAAGAGGATGAAACCCCGTTTCAATTGCATGATCAAGTGAAATAGGACGTTTGTCACGAGTCGCACTTCCATTTTCTATCGATCTATCGAGCAGAATTTCACTGAAATTTCACTGTGTAACTGTACGTACATTTTTAATCTCTTTATTATTAATCCTCTACAATCATTCGCTTATAAAAGAGTGGGAGATTAGTTAGTTGTAGTTATTTACACCAATTAAAATTCTGAGAAATAGTAATCGTTCAGTGATGAATAAATCATTTCTGGAATGATGTATTGATAAAATTTAGTGAAACAATAAATATGTATATATTTATATTTTCAGTACCTATAGTTCGTAGGAGTATTCGAGCAATTAAACACGTTTTACATAGAAAAGCTTTTATATTTATAATATAAAATTTTTACAATTGTGATACATAAACGTTTTAAAATGTCATATTGGTAAAATTTGAAATTAATCTGGAAATGTACGTAGGAGTTACAAAATGTTAAAGAATAGCTTGAACATATAATATTTCATTGTGAATATTGGAATTTATCAGTATAGGTAAATGGTTGTTTAAATATTTTATGACATATCTTGTAATTCCTATCTACATATTTAGATGTGGTTCGAATGAAATATTAAAATATTTTTATATAACATAAAATTTCAATATACACAATATATTCATAAAAATTCTGTATGAGAAATTGTAACTTTCAAATTGTACAGTGTCATAAGAGGTCAATGGAGGAACGAATCATATATTACATTTTGAGAATCTAAATATTTTCGAGTTGATATATTACGAACACAGTTCAACACAATTTGTCAATAATATCTTTATTCGATGATATATAATTTATTTAAATTATCTATATTATCTACAACATATTCCTAATCTAAATCTATGATCTATCGAAAGTATCTCTATTTAAAAATATATAATATATCTTAAAATTTTAATATAAAACTTTTACAAAATTCTTAGAATGATATGTTGAAATAATATAATTAAATGTAACTGTTACACATAAAGGAGTGTAAAATTATTAATCTGATAGTATCAGTCTATCGTAGAGAAAAAAAAAAAACGCTTCAACATATTACTGTGAAAATCGAAATATTAAAAATTCTATGCTACAATTTACTTCAATTATATAACGCTAAGTACTATAAACCGTATAAAACAGGTACGCGGTCACTTTGAACGAGCCTCGAGAGAGAAGATAAAAAATGGAAATTAGGTTTTTGAAGTGCTCCAAATAGAGAACGGAAAAAGTACGAAGCGAGTTTATGAAAAAATGATTTCACATCGCCTCTGCGAAAATATTGCTATTATCGAAGGAGCTAAAAGCAGTCGGCAAAATACTATTGTTATAATACTTTTTTTTTTTTAGAATAGTTGCTGGATTCTTCACCTCTTAACAACGTGATTCTTGATGACGACAAAATTGAACATTCTTAAATTTATTAAAATTTTATTAGAATGCGATAAAAAGGATCCACGATAAAAGCAATTATCGATAAGCAAACGATTTTCATTTTATGGATGGTCTTTGACTTTCGCGCAGCGCGATTATATCGAAATCAATCGTTGTATTTTCATTAAAATGTTATTCTACGTTATAGAACTCCTAAAAATAAATACTACTAATCATCAATTGACTAGTACTTTTTTTCTTGTTTCTGGAGAAAGTGTTAATATTTTCAAACTCCACGAAGATTTAATAACGTGACTTTTATCACGCGAAAACGTAAATCATGTGTATAGGGCATGATTCTACTATACATGCAAAAGATAAGCTGAGAAGAAGGTAACTTTTCTCATCTAACTTCATTTACGAGAAAGTCGAATTTGAAAATCGAATTTGCAAGTAGGTATATTTCAATCTGGTTAGTTTAGTACTAGACAAGGAATTGAAACGAGGAATCGACGAGTTTGTACGATGAAAAATGAAATTCCGCATGCTCGAAATACACTTTGTGAAACGTGTAAACGTCATTTTTTTCTTTTCAGCAGATTGATTGAGTTAAACTTTTGCACACTTTGTTTTAGCTTTTATACCATGACGGTACTCGCTTTATACAAACGTGTTTAATCTAACGGTACTCGACATGTAAAATGAACATTTATGAATCACTGGAAGATGACACGTGAATGTTAACACGTTTCTTGCTTTGTATGATGCTATACGTGTCTTATTTGCCTTAAATGTAATATAGTAGAATCTTCATCATGTGAGTCTCTGTTTTTCGAACATCTTAAAATTCGAATGTTATATTATCAGAAATGAATGTCTATTGAAAATTGGTCATCTGCTACTAGACATTTTATTCTAGTATACTGTACAAGGTGGTCCATTTTCAAATTTTGATGATGCAAACAATACTTTTTGCCTAACATCGAAAGACCAGTAATTGGTAAGAATTTTTTTTTCATGATCATTTTTCCAAGGATTATTTTTCAAGATCATTGATATTTTTTTTCATACAGCTATATATATTTTTGTACTGTATAAGTGGTCAAAAAATTACATTCAGATATGTAAAGAATATGACGTAGAAAATTTAAATTCTACGTATAAATGTATCTCTAGTGATCACAGAGCTTGGCCAAGACGAAATATAAAAGAAAACATCAGTGACCTTGACAAAATGACGTTGAAAAAAAAAATTCTTTAAGTTACTCTCGATACCATTCGTGTTAGGCAAAAAATATTTTTTACATCGTCACAATTCGAAAAGATATTTGGGTGCTTGCGCTGGCAACTGGTTGCGCTGACCATAACGAGTGACCGAACCGTATGCAATAACTCGTCGCTTTCTTTTCCTCTTGAAATCGTTGGTATATCACTGGGTAGAAATTATGAAGAAGTAATAAACTTATCATTTGTTTCGCCTGAGTTAAGTGTACTTAAAACTGAGAAAACATTGCAATTTTGGGACAAAAAGTTCTCGACGTGCGTGGCATGTCATCCCAGCGCAAGAGGTCTACCCTGTATACTAAATTACTAACACGTTCAAACACGAGCCTTAAAATTTTAATGTTTAATATCGTCGTTCCTTTTATTTTAAACTGTCGCTCCTGCTTAAAAAAACTTCTCTCTCTCTCTCTCTCGCTCTGTATTTACAACGTACGAAAAAAGGTTATCTCCAACGACACGGAAATTTCAACGAAAACGTCGCGGGTGGATTTAATTTCCGAACGTATAAAAGGTTGAGTACAGAGGACACTCGAAAAACCTAGTTTTACACCCAGTTGCAAATAAATTTCAACCGTGAGTGCACAGCTTCCTGTCCTTTCAGGTGCATAATACACACGGCGCATCTGGCGTAGATCAGAAACGTGGCTCGGGTTCGTTTATTTCAATTTCCTCGCGTTTGCTGCACGCGTATCCGTGTCCCTCAAACGGCCGGGTTCTCGCGGAAACCTGTCGGCCGATCGCCGAGAAGCAATTACCAAGGATAATCGGTGGCCCGTTACCCCTCGTGTGCAAAGACAAGAGAAACTCGCCGGTTCGAGAAACGATTTGCGCAAAAATAGCCGCCGCGGGAGTAACACTCCGCTCCGGGTACACGGCGCGGGCTACGTTCGTCCTTTGCATCTCTAATGCGACGTTACTTCCTTTAGTGGGCGTTACACACGTACGACGAAATTTATGGTGTAAGCTCCTTCGAATCGACGTGCGCTCTGCTGAAATTCTCAAGTGATCAGCGCGTAGGAAGTTCGCCGGATATTCCGAATTCCTAATGCAATTCACGTAGAGACTAGTGCGCCTGTGGGAAATGTAACGTCGATGCGTGTGTATGTGCGCGCGCGCGCGATTCACGTTTGTCAGGGGCATGTATGTATATAACGTCTGCGACGGCGCTGCAAGAAAGCTGTAAAGCGAGGAATAATCATTTTCGGGCCGGTGATAGTCGGGATTCCGGCAGTAAAAAAAGTTAACATGGCGCGAACGAGCCTTCCCTACCTCCCACCCACCCCCGTTGTTACGATCCCGCGAGTTATCATCGCGAGCCAGTTTCAGAATAAAATAAGGGAGGGATCCTGACGTGCTTCCAGACGCGATCCCGTAATAGGGTGTTGAAATATCGCCGGAGTGCTTCTCGCCGGTGAGATACTCGCGAGCACGTTGCTCTGATAACCGAAACGCTTTTCCTCGCTACGACGGGGGAGGAGAGGAGGGGGTGCAATCGTTCGCGGTTTCGATCGATTAAAATATACGAGCCAAGGAATATCGTTCGACGTCTAGATTAAATCGTTCACGATCGAATTTATTAGGCTGCCGGGGGAAGTATTGCGCTTTTCGAACACCTTTATTCGGTTTATTGGGACGGAACGAGTTGATGGGAAACGAGAAGAGGCGAGAGGGTGTATCCATCGTGATCAACGTCGAAAGACGCTTCAAACGGGAAGATCGATCATTCTGATGGGTGGATTAAAGGTAACTGGGAACAAAGTGACCAACTTCTTTTTCTTTTCTTTTCTTTTCTTTTTTGAGACGTGCTGGATAATGATATTCAACATTTTTCATGGTAACTGATTCACGCGTTTTTAATAAAAGAATCTAATATTTTTTTTCAGTATTGGATAGATAGTAATATTCGAGGTTTTTGATCGTAATGATAATCGATTCGCGTGAATTCACCAGTTTTCAACGATGCTGTTGTAAATGGTACATGTCGTTCGTATGTCTGTAGTTATTTGACAGATGGATTAAAGCTAAATGACCAATAATTTTTATATATCGGATGGATAATAATGGATGACAGTAACGAAGGTTTTCGATCGTAATAATAATTGATTTACCCACTTTCAATGATAAATCGTCTATGTTTATAATTTTTTGATAGGTGGATTAAAAATAAATGACCAATATTTTTCTTGAAGTAATAATATTCAAGATTTTCAATTGTAATAATAATTCACCGATTTCCAGTGATGCTATGTAGGTCGTTTATTTCATACGTTCGTACGTTTGTAATTTATTTACGTTTGTTTATGTGTGCTAGAGGGTAAGTGATAAACGTTCGATATTTAATTGACTCTTTTGTTTTACATGGCTTATTTGTTTCCTTTTACCTGTAACTGCAATTAAAGCGCAGGTACGGAATATGAAAATGATACATATTGCTTCTGGCTTTTTCCGTTAAATTGTGAAATAATAATCTATATACCAACAAGGTATCGCACGGAATTCGATTACGAGCGCTTTGTTACAAAGTCGCAAGCAAATATCCAGTTCAATTTGAAATAAATAATAGTAGGTTCTTCTTATTACGGCGCGTGAGTGAAATGTTACTGAGAGTTAATTGCATTAATATCTTTGACAGTAATGTGTGTCCTGCAATGAAAAATACGTTGTTATTCATGTATGATATGAAAAGTACGTTTTCATGCGTGTACTTTATATTGCTTCCAATTTTTCTCGTGACTTCGTAATAAAGTGACATTTTTACTCTTCTACGTTACTACGTAGATATAATTACTTTAATTATTTCGTTTATCTCTCAAACCACATCGAAACAATTGCATTAATTTTTCAGCCTTTGATCATGTAAATTATACAATTTGAAATCCAGAAATTGTACAATTTGATATCTAGAAATTAATAATTTGAAATTTAGAAATTAATAATAATTACATAGAAATTTTGGTATGTATGGATATAATGACGTACATATAAATATTGGAATATTATAATAATACGATTATAGTAGTATATTAATAACTACGATATTACAATACAAAAAGTTACGATTTCAGAAATATAAAGTTCACGTAGTGGCTTGTGAAAGTTGTAGAAACTTTTTCTGAACGTATTATATACGCGAATTGTAAAGATTTTATATGACACGAGACACGGCACAAAAACTAAAATATAAAGTTTGAAACGAAAACTAAAACAAAAATTAGAAATTGTTGAAAAAATTATGAAATTATTATCACTATGTAATCAGTATTGTTCATCGTAGTAATAACGCAATTTGCGTTAGATATAATGTTTAAGGTAATTGTTTGTGTAATTTTTTTATAACAAGTATCTTTCAAGTTTTATTAACCAGTTTATTATTATTTTATCACTCAAAATATCTCGTACGATATATCTCATATTATAAGAACTTTATTAAATATTTTCACGAGTCGTTGCACACGGAGATACAACTTTCGAATCAACTTCATCAATTTAAGTCAGTTTACGGACAAGTGAAAAAGAGTTAATCTATGTACGTGATGTAACGTGATGTATATAGCGAAATAGAAAAAGACAGATGGGAATAACGTGTACCGTAGGAGGAAACAACAAAGTCATAAATATGAACGAATAACGTCCAATAGCGCCCAACACGCTGAAGTGTACGCGAGTTCGTCAAGATCCAAGGAGTGTACGAACCCTGAAAGGGTGTGAGGGTCACGTTTGCCCGAAACCGCAGACGTAAAAGTATTCTCGAACAGTCGAAACTCCCGTGGCAGGTGAAAAACTTTCCCTTGGCGTGTATTAAGCGTGTAATTTACGCCAAAAAGCGAAACGACCAGGCCGGAATACAAAGTCGAGCCTCGACGTGTAAGATGCAGCCGAGCGTTCGCCGCCAAAAAGAAAGAAAGAAAGAAAGAAAAAAAAAAAGAGATCGAGAGTTGTTTTCTTCGAATGTAGGTCGCCTTTCTTATCGTTATTTACGATCAGATTGCAAAACTGTTGACCGTTTCTTTCTCTTCTTTCTATGTTCCTGCTTTTTTCACTTCTTCTTCGTACATTTATTTCTACTCGCTTCGGGAAACAAATGGATGTTCACGAGAAATACCATTTGCAGGCGATCGTTTCCTTTGTTTTATTTTTCTTTTTCTTTCGTGTAGCGAATGTTTTCATATGATCGTGAAAGTGCATGCAGTTTCGCAGCCACGGGGAAAGGTTCGTCGATTAAACGAAGGACGACGAGTGGTTCTCACAAAATATTGAGCCGGAACTGAATGAAAAACGAAGAACAACCGCGATCCTTGTGAGGGCATCGGTCGTTCGTTAGATTGAAAGCACGCTCTCGGAACAGAGGACTGGCGCGGTTACTTTAAACAGGATCGGGGGAGAGAATTCCTTTTGCATCGATCTTCGTGCAGCTGGCAATCATAAAGAATCGGAAAGCTCTTCCCGCGCCGACCCTCCTCGAAAGAGACAGAGAGAAAGAGAGAGCCGCAACTTACATGCAGCGGAATCGAGCTTAATGGATTCGGGTAATTACTTTTCTCCCCCCCCTCCCCTCCCCTTCCCTCCCCCGTTCCACGATCTCCTCTAAAAAGACGTTAGTTCGGAAAAAGTGGCGCGTAAAGAGCCGATTTAGCCGCGAGCGGGGGGCAACTCTCTCGTCAAACAAAAGCAGAGCCCCCCTTCGACAAGCAAAGAGGAGAGACGGTGCGTCAATGCATGCGTCGGGTCTATCGGGGCGTGCCTGAAACCGCGAGAACCGGGATTCCACCCGTCGCGTCCCTTTACAGTTACCCTAAAACCATCGTACGATGGTGGCTTTCAGATGACTAACGGCCAGGCGACGGTGAAGAAGCGAGAAGGGATCGGGACCGACGATGGCCACCGCGGCGCGCGTACAAAGAGATCGAGAATGTAAAAAAAAAAAAAGAAAAAAAAATAGGAAGCATGAGCACTCGGTGTGTTTCCCCGTCGAAGCGGTCCGGAAGCACGCGGGCTGCGGTGGACTCTTCGCGCGTGTTAGTACACGGCGAGGCCGCGTCGGCATAAAGGGGCCCGCGCCGTATCGCGGAGCCGTTTGAAAAGTCCTTAAATTTTAATGCAAAGCTCCGGGTTTCGCTGTTGTGTCGGCTATGGGATTAAATGGGGGGTGAAGGGGATACACCGACGGGTCTATTATCCCCGCGCGCAGTCGGGTTTCACATTAAGCGAGCCGGCGAGTGAATGGGGAACCGCGGTGAAAAAAAAAAACCGCGTACGCGCACGCATAAAGCCCCCCCTCAGGAAGCTGTAAAGCTGGAGAAGATGGGATATTGCTATTGCTATTGCCACTGTTACGGGGTGAGGCGAGGATCGTACGAATGGCGACGAGTGCCCGGATGAGAGTTCAGGACCTTGCGAAACGAAGCCTTTGGATCGAGTCCAAACAATTCCTGTCCGCCGATTTCCCTCTACTCCGCGCTTTTGCCATCAAATTCTCGTGTCATTCGCGAGAACTTGAGCAGACGATCGGCGATTCTATTTTAATTTCGCTTTTTTGAGAGACATTGTTGACTCTTGCTACTTGAAATTTAGCGTTCCTTGAAAATACTCCTGATGATCTTTTCTCTCTCTCTCTCTCTCTCAAGATCCAGTAATTACATCTCCTCTTTGATTTTCGTAGGAAAGCATTGAATAGACGAATCTACCATTCTTTACTATGTATAATAGCTGTGATCTGGATTGCATTTAATTAACACTAGAATATACCAATGATTGAAGCATAAAATTTCCATTAGAGACATTGCAATAAAAAAAAAGCAATATAGAAAAACTTTATAGCACAATGGAGTACAAATCATTTAGATCTTTAAACACTTACATACGTATAAAGTATCTAACAAAAATCATAAATTAGTCATTTTGATCATTTTAATCTCTTGCGCTGGCAACTCGTTCGCGGACCATAACACGCGATGCACATTGTTTGGTTCGAGCGAATCTAACGATCGGTAGTAACACCGAGAGGCCCTCGACTCGTAATCACATTCTACCTTCACGATCGAATTAAATCCAATCGACAACGGCGACGGTTCCCACCAGGAGATCCAGGAGATCCAGAGGCAACCGCGTGGAATCCTCGTCGTCCATAAGAATCACATTTCCCCTAATTCCTCCGCAATCGAGGAGCGCGAGCATGCAACTCGTATCTACCTATCCCCCCTTTATGACGGTCTTCAAACGCGAGCAAGCAGAGATATAAAAAGGCGAGACTCGTCTTTATATGATTCCTGATATCAACTCCCTCGCATAAGCCGATTACGTTCTCTCTCTGATCTCTCTCTCTCTCTCTCTCTCGAGTAACGTTCTCGCGAAACGTCTCGTTGGTTGCTGCTCACAATCACTTATTTAACCACGCTGGCTGGTTAACTGATTGCGAACCATAACGAGTGACCGAACCTTATACAGTAACTCGTCGCCTTCTCTTTCTTTTGAACTCGTCGGTATGATATCACTGGATAGAAATTATTGAGAAGTAATCAATTTATTATTTGTTTTACTTGTTTTAAAATATTGCAATTTTTGGGAGAAGAAATTTCCTAAAGGTTAACGACGGGGTGCATCCAACAGCACCCTCGCCTCGCGCGGACTCCTCGAAAGATATCGCTTTCCCGATTTCGCGATGGCCACGCTAGCCCCGAGTCTGTGCCTAGAATCCTTTTGTTCCTCGATAGCGGCACATCCACGCGTCTGTCTGTGACGGTGGCTTTTGTTCCGGAAAACGCTAGGCGCCCGCGTGTACATCTTTCGTTCTCTCTTTTACGCTAGGCACTCTCTGTAGCGTAACGCGCGCGGATGGTTGACGTACGACGTGGCGGGGCCGGTTCTAGCTTGGATTTTTCGTCGAGCGGCTTTCGCTCGTTTCATGTTGAAACGGGAACAAAACACGTATGGCCGAGCGTATGAATACGGTACGAGTCTCGCGGAATCTTCTGTTTCGTCGTTTCGCGCTACGCGTCAACTCGGTTATCATTTCGGTTGGTTTTTCAATTCCGCGCGGGACCAAGCATTTCCCTCCGCGTTGCGGTTGTTTTTAACCGTCTCTGCGTTGCAATTTTCGTTATCTTTCGCGTCTACGGACAAATTGTTGTACGACGCAGCGCCGTGCTTGATATCTCGTTGCCAATTGAACGTGTACAGTAAATAAAGCAGCTCGTTTCGCGATTCACGCGATCAGGATGAAGCGAGCGAGGGAAATTTGGAATATTTTTCGGAGTTTAGAAATGACGATGACACGAAATTCATTTAATTTTTGTGGGAACAATGAAACTATTTGGACCAATGCTGTTCTTAATTTTACATTGCTAAGGACAATCGTAGAGTGTCGTAATTGTGAACAGCTGGGAGATAACAATTTTGACAATTTGCGTATCGTTTATAGAGTTTTTTAATATTCTTATTACAGAATTAAACACTGTTGTAAACTGTTTAGGAAATTTTACAAGATATAGAAAACTGTTGCTGAAAAACCAAAGCAAGTTGATTTTAAAATTGGTCTAGCAGACTATCAGAAACTCGTGTCTCTTCTGACAACAACTCTGTGTAATGACACTGGAGAAAAATCACTATTTATTAGAATTAAATAAACGTTATTAAATAAACAGAATATTTAACAAATAGAAATTGATTTTTTTTTTCGTTTAATTAGCATAAAATGCTCATTAAAATGCATACATACGTTTTCTCAAGCTTTATTTCTATTAGAAATAAATGCTTGTTTAGTTATCGTTTAATCGGATCTGAATCTAACAAGATACAAAACAAACCAGAAATGTAAAATAAAAATTCAACAAAACATAAGTAGACGTAATATGTAAAATATTTATTATCATCAGATCCAAAAATATTAGATATACTCCTTTTGAAAAACGCTACATTCTCAGGAGAGAAATCAAGAATAAAATAAAATCTGAATATGTATCAGCTAGTTTTGTGACTCTGTAGAGAATCTCGCGAGGCATAAAATTGTTCACTAATTAATAATCGAAATGTTGGTTAAAAGTGGGTATAGAAATTAATAACTAAAATAGAGCAGAATAGTCTACAATTTTTGTCTTTTCAACATTCTGTAACCATCAATTGTTACATGTGTAATAAATAATAGTTGAATCTGGTATTCATTTCATTCAAGGATGATCTATTTGTCGCACGTACGAGACTAAATAACTGAAGTATTATTATCTGTGATCTGATCGCAGTACGATACCACCAAGTAAATTCAAAATTTGTAAAATCGGGAAGGGAAACGTTTTGACAAATCCAAAAAGTTTTAAGCAACTGCTCGCTGCACTACTACCTATACGAAAGATCTAATTTAGTTAGAGGGTCGCGAATCCCTTGAAGGAAAGAGAAAGCTACATGTTCGTCAAAAGAACAGAGGGCGTTAGAGAGGAGAATTTCGACGCTCGCGGAATTTCGGGGAGTGTATATCGATCGAGCCGGTGGACAGAAAAAGAAATATACATTCGTTGCGGGTAACTGCAGTCGATGCCTGCATCGGCGTACATTGAATGTCTCTCTATTATTAATATGCTGTCGTACGGACGATTAAACGTGGGCTCGTGTCGGCCCAGCCAATAATTATTTGCGGCATAGTTGCGTTGCCCCGATTTCCCAAACCGCACTCGACGTTCCATCGTCAGCTGCGTTTCGTCGCTGTGTCGCGCACACCGTCCGACAGCATTATTCTGTCGACTCATCTCTCGTTACTCTTCCTTCCTGCTCGTCAAATCGTGCAATTCTGCCACTTTGCGTGCAGATTCCGAACACTTTTTTTCTTTTCTTTTTTGCTCGATATTCTCGATTCCATTCCGTTCCGTTCGTCGCGCGCGAATCGACCAGAACTCTATTTAGCTCACGGACACATCGGCCCCCGATGTTCGGATAACGATCTAATTCGATTACCTGGAAACACGTACGCGATTATTCTAAACGTGCGCGGTCGGTTATTCCGTGTTCGTTCGAATGATACGGAGGATACAGCGAAAATAGAAGCTTTTTTACGATCGGAGGACCTTCGAATTCAGGACGATTGTCGCGTTTAGAGACGTGTTATTGCTCGATGAACGCGTGTAAAACAGTTCTCAGTTGCGTTGTTAACGTTCCAAATTGTGACAAATGTTTTTCGTCGCCATTTTATAATTAATTATAAACGCGTATTTTATAATTAATTATCGAAGTGTGTTCGACTTGGACGAACAAAACGCCTTGATAGATGTTTATCTCGACGCGGTTTTTAAATTTTATTATTTTTAATTTATGTAATAAATATAATTATAATTTATATAATTATAATATATATTAATTTTAATTATTATTGTATAATATATAATTTATATAATTATAATATAATTTATACTCTATATTACATTATATGCTCTGCTATACTCTCTATAATATAATATAATTTATATTCTCTCATCAATAACGAAGGGGAAATTAGAAAACTTAAACGAACGATTAGAACCTTCCTAATTGTTAATCGTTATACGCGCAATACTGAAGGACCATCACTGGATGTTTTTTTCACGCACGACATACCAGATTACATCAAATCTGCTGGTTGGCCTAAAAAATAGGCCAGTTGTAGATGTGAATGATTATTAAATCAAAATAAAAAAAAAAAAAAAATGATTTATACAATAAACTTTGTTATTTAAAATTTATTTCACCGCTCAATTGTTTGCACCGACCATTCCCCGCGTTCAACAAGTTTGATTAATACGTTCTTCCAACGAGTTTAAAACCCTAAGTTCACAATGGGGGTGGAAAAAGTGCAGCTACGCATCCGGAGAATTTCGAGGCCCGAACTCGTCAAAGGACTGCTCGGGTTTCCCCTCGAAGTCTTCTTTGTTGCTGGAAGGCGAACGCCAAACAGTCTCCGAACAGCGAGATTCGCGAGAACGAAGGAAAGGAAAGGAAAGGAAAGGAAAGCTTTCGCACGGTAAACGAAGCAATTAACGAGCACCGCCTCTAATTAGAAAGGAGGTAACTTCAGATTACTCTGCGCGGCGATTTTACAATACGGGTGTGTTTCATAAACTATGACGTCGACTCTTCCAGCGCCGGCACAATTTACGGGGCTGGTTGAAGGCCTCCGCGTCCCAACTGTCTCTTCTCTAACACCCCCGCCCCTCCGTGAACGAAGGAGCCGTGCAAAAAATTTCTTTAAACGCGCGCTCATTGGTTATGCGCCAATGAGCACTCAAAGAACGAGAGGCAATTTACCAGACTCGTTTCTCCACCCTGGAACCTGTCTCTCTCTCTCTCTCTCTCTCTCTTCCATGTACCCCTGCGTCATCTGTCTACCGACTCAGAGGAGAGAATCCGAACGGAGAAGAATCTCTGCCGCGGAATGTCGCGAGTTTCACGACGGTTCGTCTTATCGTGGTGGCTCTACTCCGGGCAACCAAGTAGAGCGCGACTTCTTTCGTACGTACATAGTACAGCTGCCGATGAATATCTCTTCGTCTCCATTCGGTTCCTCGTGTTCCGTGTTCCCCTCTTTCGTGTACGTGCACATCTTTTCCACCCCTGCAGTTGGAGGAGAGGAGGCTAACGCCCAGACCCAGCGAATAAAACGAATGATTTGCGAGGGTGGCTTAAGCTTCGTTACCACGCGGCGAGGCAAATGGTGGCGCGCGCGTTGCAAGGAGGTTACTTTAAAAAGGGAGGGTGAAAAAAAGGAGAGCGAGACAGGAGATCGTGTCGTGCGCTTCGCGAAAGGCAAGTCCCAAATGAGAGATCGAGGAAGAGAGGAACATCAGTAAACGACCGTGTGTATGTGTATGTATGTGTTTGTGTGTGTGTGTGTGTGTGATAGAAGAGAGATCTGACGGTTTTAAACCGGGGAGCGAGTGAGAGAGCTAGCTAGAAGGTTGGACGAGAAAGGCAGGGCGAGAAGCGAAAGGTGTGTGTGTGTGTGTGAGAGAGAGAGAGAGAGAGAGAGAGAGAGAGAGAGGAGTCCCGTCTCATCTACTTGATTGCATCGCCCGGATTACAGCCGGGCTTTAACGCATCCCCCACGGGACGCCTAGCGTGAAAACAAAAAGAGAAGTGGTCGGGGTTGCCTCGGCGGGGAAGGTGGAAAAAAAAAAAAAAAAAGAGAGGAAAGACCGGCGAACCGCTACTTCTCCTTCTCTGCTCTTTCCTCTTTTCCTTCTTCTTCTTCTTCTGTAGGCATCGCGTCGCGACACCGGCTTGCGTGCTCGCGAGTGAAATTCTCTGAGAATAATTTTCACTTGCACCTCCGGCAAGTCGTTGTTCAACCCTTCTACTCCTCTCTGTTCCTCTCTGTTTCCCCGTTCTCGTTCGGTTTTTCCTCTTTGAATCGCACAGCTACTTTCTTCACCCCTCCCCCAGATAAACCACGCGCGAAATCTTACGACCTACGATGTTAATATCCTACGCGCGCAATTGAGAAAACAGCCCCTTTCTCTCCCGATTCCAAACAGTCGCCGCGCCCGAGCGGAAGAGCGAGCGGAAACCCGTGAATTAATTTCTCGTCCCCTCTTTTTCCAGGGCCGCAGCTGTCCACGCCCGGTAAACACGTCGAATTTCGAGTGTCATCGGCAAACTTTCACCCAGCGCACGGTGTTGATCGATATTCCGCGTGCAGTTGACTTTCTGCGATTATGCAACTGCGATCGTTGCCGCGCCTCGCGACTCGAGATCGGTCGAATAGCATCTTACTGCGTTCAAGGAACTGAGCAGCGGATTTACCGGTCGTTAAATCAACGAAATACAACGTGACACGTGGCGGCCTGTTTGGATTATTCGAAGATTGAAAGTTACGTTCAGCGTTCGTTAGCGTTTTCCCGGGCACTTTCGACTTCGCGTCCGTAAATTCCGGTTTACTCTCGTTCAGGGTAATTTAAATTAAGGGCTCGCGATTACTCGCGCGGCTGTTACGCGCGAATTGCTGCTGAGCTAATTTACGTTCAAAGCGTCAAACGAGATTCCAATTTCTTTGGGCGTACGCGTCACTCTGCGAGAAATCGTGTGTTTCTAAATTAATCTTGGAATGAATTAGGCAAGAGGTGTATTGTCGAGCTCCCCTGATCTTTTCATCTACTTTTCTCGTCAAAAACTATACGCTATATTTTCCAAGAATTTGACAATTTCGTTTGTAATGTTTCAAATTGTTCGTTAGTCATTTATTAGTCACGGATTTTCATTTAAATTCTCGACTTGTGATTATTAATCAATCATCGCGAGTTTAACGATATCGAACGTTAAATTAAATTAAATATTATCTACCATATATAAGTACTTTGTTCGTAATTTATATGTGAATTTTTAATCAATACGATTCAAATTATTTTTATTGTTTTTAGTAATTTTTGTCAGCCTGCGTTATCTATAAAACGAAGTTCGTGCGTATCGTTACATTTCACATAAAAGTTATCGTCGAATGCATAATTTTATTCATGATTCCAGGTTTTTAAAAAGTTTATATCATAAACAAACGTACGTACGTACGAAGTATGAGATGGTTAATAAATAAAGTACTCGTTGCATCATTTAACAGACGAATCGGTGTTTAAGGGAATTATTTTCAGAATTATATTTATAATTTGTATAAACTCGTATTTATGAAAATAATTATATATATAAATTATATTTATAATTTATGTAAATTCGTATTTCTAAAAAATAATCCCGCTGTTCGCCATTTCGACGATCGAATTGCTCCAGTAAATCGGTCAAACACGAAACAGAAGTGTGGGGAGCCAGAGTTCTTTTTGTTTTTTTTTTTTGTTTTTTTTTTTTTTTTTTTTTTTTTTTTTTTTTTTTTTTTTTTTCGAAACTGCGAAATTCACGCGCGCACATTTAGGTCAATGTATTCGGTGGCCTTTATCAGAGACATATCTATTTGCCTGACCGTGTTGAATTGTTTTCGAAGCAGCCCCAGTGTGCACCTTCGCTCGTGTAGGTCTGCTCTTGCTGTTTACGATCACCAGCAAAGATTAAAACATTGCGCGCGTGCCAAGTGGGACGACATGCTGCGCGCATTGTCGTACACGCGAGCAACAGCATGCTTGCTCCTCGTTCTCCTTTGGATTTCGATGATAGCGCGAAGGATCGATTGTCGGAAGTGCAGTCGTTCCTCCGTCCGTGCTAACGACTGGTCAACCCTCGGCTGATATCGTAACTGGATCGTAAACGACCGGAATCGCGACAACTTCGGTCAAATTGAAATGAATTTGTATTCTGCGTGTTCTACGTAATAAACGATGTGACTTTTGTCGCGTAAAACGTACACGATGAACTCACAATTTTTATCATATAAAGCGTAGAAAAGGGAAATGCTCTAAAATTAAAGATTTTATTAATTTTATAATTATTAATTAATTATTTTGTATATATATTTATATATATTATATATATATTATATTTCATATATATTATATAATTATTTATATTTAACTAATTAATTATTAAACTTTGTAATCTTATATTAATTAATTATAAATAATAGATTAACATAATACAAATTAATTGTAATTTTGTAATTTTTAATTTTATTTAAAAATAATATAAATAACAAAGTTGTATTATTTTTAAGAGATGAGACTTTACTATTTGTTTTCTTACGCATTACGTACATTTTTGATATTTTTGTTAATGAACTATGACGCCAAAGTTGCAAATAATATCTGTTTTCAGAATACTTGACATGCAGTATTATATCACAATTATGTGTGAAATTTGGTCTGTGATTTTGAATTTTATTGTAACAAGTGAAGATCCTTAGGCTAAACTAAGAAAGATAAAATCGAATTAGAAATTTTGTACGAAAAATTTGTAAAACCAGCTCTATCGGACAAGTAGTTTCTACAATTGGAGTTCATGTAATAGGCGGATCACTGATTCTCCTCTCTACAGATTTTTCGTTCACGTACTGCGAATTCCGGTTCAAATAAGTGGATTCAATTAGCAAGAGTTTTGATTAAAATTTGACTCAGATAAATGGAGTTCCGCTGTATTAATTTTTCACCATTGTGCCGATTTAACAAAGAACAAATTAAATTGGAAATATGAGGGACGGACAGGAGTTACGATTAATGCTATCTTTCATTGAATCTTGAACTTGAAATGCAAATAAATATATTAATAATATAGTCAAAGAACGTCGATAAGAGAAGTTAACAACTTTTTTATTTTATACGATTACAAACAATTTTTTTTTTTTTTACTGAATTGAGAGAACAAATTAATCTTTAGGTAAATCCTTCAATTCTACATTTATAATGACGATGCCAATTTTTAATGCCAGTTTAATAACAAGTTTCCTTATTATTTTATACTTTCATTGATATTTTATCACAGAATTGTTAATTGTTAATTACTTAAGCAATTGAAAAAAGAGATTTATTTATTTACCCGATGAAATATTACCAAACTATTTGCTTTTTAATTTCCAAACCAATTTACTTGTCAAACACGACTCGCTGACGATAAATTAATATCGCGTCTTGCACACTTGTAACTGAAATATAATAATGTTTACATGCACGAGAACCTTAGATTAAAGATCAAATCATTTGTTATCGTTCAACGCGTAAATCAGTTCAATTGCTACGTTGCACCAGTTTTTCTCATCCAATTGAATGTCTCGTTGAACGTGTCACTTCGCCGTATTAATGATCCATCGTGCTCCGTTTCCCAGCGCAGAAATGGCCTTCTAATTCGACCTTAGGGAACGTATCACCTGGCTGAAGTAGCTGACGCTCGTTTGTCTAGAATTCGATATCTCGTCGCGAGCGGGACCGAATATCGAAGAGAACGGCAAGGATCGGTCGTTACGAGTTTAAGAACAGCTGCGCCTCTATCCGAGATAACGGCTGGATGAAAGCTCGCGTCTCAACTTGAATATATCACGTAATGACGAAAATCGCTATGACGCGCGCGCTTAAATTTGAAGAAGAGTCTGCGCAGTCGGGATCGCAGACTCTCAGTGAAACTATCGGTCTTCAGTACGTGCATTTCCATCGATTCGTTACGATTAAAATAGTAAGTGAGATAGAATTTTACAGTCGTTGTCTCTGTCTAGATAGATTTCAATATTAATTTCGTCAGAAAATACTTGTATCCTTTTAGCAATTGTAAAAAGAACGAGACATTAAAATCCTAGTGTTAAATTAATTAAAAATTAATAAAAATTTAAAAAAAGAAGATTATTAAAAATTAATAAAAATTTGAAAAATGAAGATTATTAAAAATTAATAAAAATTAATTCTAGTGTTAAATTCTATAAAATACAGACTGTAATTTGAAAGTTATTACGGGTATATAATCAAAGCGCTTAATAATTTTCTTCTTTCACTGGTTTTAATGGTTTTAAAGAAAACTTTCCTCGTTCCATCACAGAGTTGAAGTTTAATTTTTATACTGCGAATTGTTAGTAGTATTTGAACAGTGTTGAATGGTTTTGAAGAAAAATTTTGTTAATTCATTATAGAATTGACATTTAGTTTTCGTATACAATTTTGCATTTAATTTTTAAATTAATGTGAGTCAATAATCGTAAATATAATGGCAGATGAATGCTCGCTTAATACTGCATTTTTTAACTCAATAAGAACATTATTCGAGAATTTGTATCATTTTTCGTGAGTGTTCGGAACTTTTCCTGGTGAAGCTCAGACTATGTACGCGTAGTTTCTTGTAGAATTATATGGACGAAAAGACGAAGCATGAAGAAATTTATTGTCTTATTTTTGAACATTTATGATCTAAAGCAGGAGTGGCTAACTGGCGGCTCTTGCCCCTACCTTCCTTGATCGCTATCCCCTCCACTGCATTGAGAGTGCCACGGCCACAATACTCGCATTAGATATATATGTATATTGTTTTCTATAAATACATATGTAAATTGTTTTCTTTACTGTAGCTGCTAAAATTAAAGAAAGGTAGAGAAGATAGTTCGAATTAATTTTGATGGTGGGGGAACCGGCAGACTAATGTCTATTAAACTCATATAATAGAATGTGTGTGTGTATAAAGCTGAGTGCAAAATTATAATGCACTGGTCAAATCATGAGACCATGTCAGAAGCCAAAGTGTAAAACGGTGCAACGTGTAGTAAAAAAGTCTACGTGTTCTTTCACACCGGTAAGGGACACTCGCTTATCAAAGAAAAATCGGTTGACTTGTAGTCAATCTATTGACTCATCATTCACGAGTTTAATCCACAAAACGTACTTACTCCCAACGTACATTATCCGCTGTTACGAACATTTATCCTCTCTGGAACACAAATTGCAACGATACGCTTTACCTCCAACGTCTCTAGGCGCCTCAACGTTTGGTTTAATCGAACCATCTAATCGGATCCATGTTATTTGTTCCTTCGAGCCAAAGTCCAGTGGGTCCAGTGAGAACACTATAATACGTATTGAGTGATATGAACAAGATGATATCAATGATATTTGTGAAAGATCTTGACTTCGACAATAATTCAAAGTCTTGAGATTCATATAGTTCAAGATTTATATGACAATAAATAATGACAAAAATAAGTAAAAGATAGTAAGCAGTGCATGCGTTTTGTTAATAATGTACAATTTCTTCGTACATTTCATTTTTTCAATTTCGATATTGTCTTTTAATGAATCTGTTTGACGAATGCTATCGGAGAAAATCATGAATAGATCATTGAAACCATGAATCCGATAAATGATGAATGATGAAGTGAAAAAAAGGGACTCTCGTATAACATTCATGAATAACATGACACAAATGATCAATTTGTGTTAATAATTTATAACGTTTGTATTATCGTTAGTAACGCGATGATTTCAAATTATTTACAATCATTTACATTCACATTGAAACATTTAAAACAAAAAACGAAATATTGTCGGCATTTCCTGAATCTTAATTTGTTATTTTTAAAATTTTGACTATATTTCTCACGTTTGTTCGAAAGAACTAATCGAAAATGCTTAAATAAATCGAAATCACAATCTTATGAAAATCTATTGTACAATAAAACAAATAAAATCTGAAAAAAAACAAGACTCTCATTACAAGTATAATAATAATAACACGGTTTGTACAGTTTGGTGTACTCATGATAATCATATAGTTTATATTTTCTCAAAATCTACATAACTTTAATCATAGTTTAAAATCTGTAGCGAGAGAAGTCGAAATTAACTCAATTTGGGAAAGACAAAGTCTTTCTACCGAAACTGAGTGAAAATTTCATTCCAGTTTCTGACATTGTAGCACTTTATCTTTGTTTAAAATTCTAATCTCTCTTTAATCACTCGAAATTTACCAAGGTATCGTCGTCCTGTTAAGCGTGAATATTTCTCTACAGAAATCGACAGACACGCTCGTTCCGGGAGAACAGTTTCGACATCGAAAGTGTGACCCCGTTTTTCCAGCCTCTCGATCGCGCAAGGACGTTAACAAAAAATGACCAGCTTCGAATCGACTAAATGTCACGGCTGGTTTCTCCTCGTTGTTACTCCTCGGCGACTCGACAGCGAACACGTTTCGTTGACTTCCGAGTTTACGGCTGAAATCACGCGGCCGGAGACGAAATTACGCGCGCAACAACGCGGATAATCGCCTGTTTTCTCTTTCTCTTTCTCTTTCCGTCTCCGTGCGCGCGGCCACTTCACCGTTCTAATGCGCCGCGATAAAAATGCGACGGGGCCGATCGTGTCGCAGGTTCAGCGCGCGACAGCTGCGGCTTCGTTTCGGGACGGGCCAACAGCTGGTGCGAAAGCTCCTCCCGTGTAGGCACGTGCACCGGCGTGTCCGACTCCTTATGCACGTTTATGGCAGATGGTGACCCGATCTGCTCGTGAAACGCGCGCCACACTCGACTACTCGGCGTCTTCCCTGGCCTGGCGAAGTAAGCGAGCCGGTGTGTGAAGCACGTTACGCCGGCAATACGTAATTCGAGGCCCGCAGACGTCGGTGGTGGTGTAGCCGGCTGCAACGCTTTCGAGAAACTGCCATATGTCAAAACGATGTCGTTACGGCATTCCAGAAACGCTTTCGCGTCTACGCGGCGAGAGACGTTCGCCTCGTTTGCATACGACTTGTTATCCGATGAATTATCTCGTTCCGGTTGGCGGATGCTGAAACGTTCGAACAGGGCGCGGTTCTTTCGCGCTTCTTTCGCGCCGCCTAGTGCGCCTTTGTGAGGCGTGAACATTTCAATCCTATTCCACTGGAATTTCCGTGTTTCCGATACTTTTGTGTAAAAAAGGAAGAAAAGAAAAAATTGTGTAACAAAGGAAATGATCATATCCCTGTCAAAAATAGTGAACTTTTTTTTTTATAAGTAATAAATAGTGTATGGTATATATATTATATATATTATTATATTATATTATATTATATTATACTATGTTATATATGTTATATATGTAGATAATTGAAATCTTAATTTAATTAAAGGAATTACTTTGCAAGTACGGCATTTTACAAAAGTTGGAAATTTTTGAATGTTTACACCCGCAAAATGCGAGTTTTATAAAATTCAATACCATCAAAGAATCTTAAATTTTTTAACACCATTACAAAATTAGAATTAAAATTGTATTTTGCGACGGTAAAAGGAATTCTTTGACAATACTGAATATGTTATATACCGTCATATTGTATAATGGGATAAGATTCGGAAATTTTCCAAGTCCATACTAAAATAATTCATAAGAATTTTACATTGAAAATAGGATATTAATATGACGCTAGTTTACGGCCATGTAATTTTTCGTTATAATGAACATTTGTGAACATTTCAAGCGTAGGAATATTGGATAGAAATTATTTCTTAATAAAAATCACGATTATTTGAAACAACTGTTACAAGTTGCTTACCTTGTTCGTAAATATTTTAAAACACAATGTAACTTACACAACGATCTTATCAAAAAAAATTTCACGAATTATTCTCGTTATCTTGATGTTATATTACTTTGTAGAAATCTGCTTGAAACTGAGAGAAGTTTGAAAAAGAATTTCAGAACTGCGTGATTGGTTAATCACGTCAGATAAAGTTTGTGTAATTTCTGTAATGAAAAAAGCAATAGCTTTCGATTTCATTCGAGAATGTTAACTTATTCGAAGATGCAACGAAAGTAGTTTTTAATATCATGAAACGGTGCTTTTAATATCATTAACCATGTTTCCTCTGTAACGATGAAACAAAATTACACAGTATAATCATACAATGTGACGTTGCAAATAACGAATTCCAGTGCATTTGGTATCTATACAGTGTTACATATTATTCGCCCGAACGTTGTATTCTGCGATGAAGCAGGAACACGAAAATTAACGCTAGTCTCGTTCACAATGAAAGCTGCAGATTTAACGGAAAGGTGTATTTTATATTTTCGGTTTCCACGGACGTTGAAATGTATAATACGAAATCCTTTTTTACAGTGAAAAGAATTGGAAATGTTCTTGGAAACAGGATGTTCCTCCCAGGAAACAATACGAAATTTTTTAAATACGAAGGGCGGAAGATGAATATTTACGAGACACGTTTCGTGTATGATTTGATATACCCGTTGAATTTAGGTCGACGTAATACATTTCTTGTTAAACTGATTATTTTGTAGTATGACAGAACTCAATTCAAATTTTATTCTCTTTTCAGAATTTTTGTTGTTGTTGTTGTTATTAACTGCACTTTTAATATTTTCCATTGTTTGAGCCATTAGAGACCAACGTTACGTTTTACTTTCAATTCTTTTTCAATCGTTCTACATCGTCGAATTTGTTTTTTAACAGTGTCACTCCCAAAAATTCGTTTATAATATAAAATCGTATGTCGTATTTAGTAAAAGCTATAAAAACTCGATACTTTAGAAAGCAAATATATACGGACAATGAAAAATTTAACGCTTCAAACATATATCTCGGATGATAAATAATTATTAAAACGCCCTTTAATTATATTAAATAATTATCAAAACGTTGGCTAGAATGTTAAGTAATTATTAAGACACTTGGGTATTGCAGTACGTTAAATAATAATTAAAACTAAATATTATACTACACACACTAGATACGAAATTAATGTAATATAAATTTTATTACAATGCTAAATTTAGCGTCTTTTTACATCGATTAACTGTCACATTATTGCATTCCTTGTCTCTTGAGCTTACTATAGTCTAGCCGCACACCTTAAAGTTTACACTGCTCTCGGAAGCATGTTGGTTGGTGGAACGGTGGGACCAAGGGGATCGAAATATGTATCTCGGTTTTTCAACATTGAAATCAGTCGCTGAGAGTGACAGATCGGAGACGCAGCAACAGATTAAAGGCAGAACACGGCGGCTGTTTCCCCGACAATGGGATAACAAGGTGTATTTTACGTATGCCACGCGTAACGCGGCACGCTTTCAAAGGACATAATCGCTGGCCGCGTTTTCGCGAGCCCGTTTAAATATTTATATTGATCTTAACCCATTTCTCGGGGAACGACGTTGCCGTGCCGCGTGTCCGCTGGCGCGCAACCTATTTCCGCTGAAAAGGGCCATTGCATTTTAAATCCCCGCGGATATGTCGGCTTTTTAAATTCAGCCAGAAACTCGTGCTCTCTCTCTCTCTCTCTCTCTCTCTCTCTCTCTCTCTCTCTCTCTGTCTCTGTCTCTCTTTGTTGTACAGTAAACAAACTTCTCATACTTCCGGTATCGGTGACCGCATTTCTCCTAAGATACGCCTGAAGAACGACAACGTTCTTACGGCGTCTAAAGTCACGTTTAACTGGCTGCTGGAAACAGCGCGATTCGTCTCGAGTTGCAACACGGAGAAAGAAAACAATTTACAAATTTATAAATACAATAATAGTAATAATAATAATTATTATAGAATTATTTATTGTAATTAATAACTTGTGTGAAAGGAAAATATATGAAATTGTATAAAATTATAAAATATATTTATAATTATAATTAATATAAAATATATTATAATTATAATTTATATATTATATAAAATTAAAATGTAATAAATTAAATTTACAGTACGTATATTCTTATTTTACATACACACACACATACATGTGTACCTGCATCCTGTAAGGAACAATAAATTCTACAGCGAATAAATTTATTATGGAATATACCACTATGGATTTTTTAGTTATTCCTTGGTCGTGTGAGAGTTGGGCAATTAAATCACTGCTTTTAACAAATTTATAGTTTTGCTAATCATATCTTATGTACACAATGATACGACCATTGTGTGATATAATGTTTTATAGTAAGCAAAGACGCAATTGACTGAAATCAACGTTATTACTTGGTCCTTGGATTGCAATCGAGAAAATAATTCTCGTCAACAATCACCTATAGTAATCCTCAGAGCAGCGTATAAAGTTCATACATCACAAAAATGGATGCATTGACAAGCTTCTTTTTTCAGCAAATGTGAAATCGTCTCTTTGCTGTTACTATTAGGGTAAATGAAAATGAAAATTGTGATAGCGTGCTAATTCTATATAACCGTGATAAACAAAGATCGACAAACTCTGATGCATGATTATTTAATACCATTGTGTAACAAAAATATAATTTTATGCTAATATAAAACAAGAATATAAATACAACAAGCACCAGTACATACCAGTACATTGCGGATAATTATACAAACACTCGTATGTTTAAAAACCGGTTATCGTTTTTTCTGGTAAACATACTTTTCCAAATCATGTCGCCTTCGTGGCAAATACGGAAAACGAAATTAACTGCATATTTTCTATAAAAAGATAAACTCGAAGCTTGCTTTGGATATTCTTCAGCATACCTACATACGCTATCTCGTTCCCAATTTTTTCTATTTATTAATTTTTTCTCTATTCCGCTCTTCCATATTTGCACAAAACTCTCCAATATCTTATCTTTTAGCACTATGTTCTTCCATCGATCCTAAATGATAAATAAAAAACGTTTTGCCGATTTTCAATGCATATATACCTGCTTCTTCTTGCACAATATCGTCTCTTCGAAGAAGATCCAGTCTTCCAATCACCAATCGAAATAGTCTTAATTAGATAGTCAGGATGCAAATCTACTTACGAACGACAAACGAGCAAGTTCTGTTCTGTATCAGAACCGAATCAGTCGGGCAATATTAACCAAACTATCGTTGAGCAAGCCGAAACTTATAATCAACGGTTCGAAATTCTCTTTGGGTCTCGTAAGTCGATTAACTATTTTCCCCCATGATCTCAACCTCACGAAACAACGCAACAACGTATGCAGGAGCATCGAATAATCATCGAACGGCTATTTGCAATCGGTCTGAGATCTTAATCCACCGCCTTAGGCTACAATTATAGTGACTGCGTACTCTAGTTTGCATTCCTCTAATGCATGTCTGATGCATTTCTCAATCCTCCTATGTCATGGATTTTGGTTAATGATTAATTCTATTTCTCGAGTAGTTCTTTATTAAGAAATTTCTTTGCAAATGAACAGAAAATGAATTTTCTGCTTCGAAAGGGGAGACTGAAGGAAATCATACTTTATTATTAATAAGAAACACTTGATGAGAAATGAAGACATCTAATATCTAGCGACTGGGTCCATATGTACTCACGAAACCAAGCCATATTTAACCTCTTGCGCTGGAATGACGTGCCACGCTCATCGAGAATTTTTTCTCCCAAAATTGCAATATTTTCTCAGTTTTAAGTATATTTAAGTGTACCTAATCCAGGCAAAACAAATAATAAATTTGTTAAATTGCTTCTCAATAATTTCTATCTAGTGATATCGTACCGACGAGTTCAAAAAGAAAAGAAAGCGACGAATTATTGTATACGGTTTGGTCACTCGTTATGGTCCGCAATCAGTTGCCAGCGCAACGTGGTTAATACAAAGTACAAAAAGTTGTATTTTAGTCATAACTTTTTTATTTTGTTTTTGCTAGAGAAAATTGTTTAAAAAAATGATTTTGCATTTCTCGAGTTTTATATTGGTACAAGTACATATCTTGTAATTATGTTTTATGCTGTTCATCGTATTTTTATTATTATCGTATATTTATTATTGCTCGATATTAAAGTGTTCAAATATATTTATCTTTTTATTTGTATATATATATATATATCTTTTAATTACTTTTCTGCACTATTCACTCTTCTTTCCTTACATTAGTTACATTAGTCACATTTTTATCCGCACGAAGATGTTTTTTAATTTCAATCGCAAGCGTCTAGCCCCACTACGGATCCATTGCGTCGCACTTGCAATCGGTATAATCGAAATTCGTCGATCGGATATTCTCGAGGAACGTAGCACGCACGTAGATAGCGGCGCGTGTCCTCGTTGAAAAAGGTACGATTCCATAGCTGGCGTCGTAGGGTTTGGCCGCCCCAGCGAACGATCTTATCGACTAATTGGAGCACCACGCGACCGGCAATAGAGGGTTCCCGGGGCCTTCCTATTCTTTTTCGAGAGCGGTGTCGTCTCCTCGGCTTTAATACAACGCGCCGTCGTCTTCTGACCTGCTCGCGAGAAGCGACAGCCACCTAATTACGATCTCTTCTTCTCTCCGCTGGAATTACTGGCCTAACCAGCTTTACGACGAGGAAACATACTCCGACTCGGTCGCGTCAGTGAGACGCTTGCATGCGGGAGCTTGTCGCTTGTTTATCGCTGCCTTCGTGTTCCTTCTCTGCTTTTTTTCCCCCCCACCTCCCCTTCCTCCTCTCGTTTCTTGTTCGCCTCCACGACGGTGGATACCGACGGCTTCCTGCCGAGATCGTATCGATTAATTAGGGGGGTCGAGCAAAGTGTCGGCCGGCTTTAGCGGAAAGGAAACGATACCATGTACAGTTTAATGGCCGTGCTTTGCAGTTTCTTCACCGGGCTTCCTGTCCACCTCCCTGAACGAGCCGTCCGTAGACGACTTCGCTCGTGTTTCACAGGCTTTCGAGATAAAGACGCGCCCCGGCTACTTTGCTCGGGATTTCATATTGATTCCTCTCGAGTTGATGTCCAACGTCCGGTGTCAGTGGATCGATCTTTCGTTCATGATCGAAGCTACGCGGTGATGAAAGTGGCCGACGAGGACTCACGTCCAAGCGAGCAATCTTTACCTTTCACTTTTCATGGTGAAACAGTTTAATGGGCACGTTTAAAAACTAGATGTTTCCCCCATAGCGCGGGATATGCAGAGTTGTACCAAGTTATAATCTTCTTTCGTACTTTCGCTTAACTCTTCGCGGTGTATTATCTTAGCAAGGTGTTTTTCCTTTTTCTTGATATCGTTCTTTGCCCTCCTATTTTTCATACTTTGTTTGCTGGAAAAATAACGCTGTATACACTGTTTATGCAAATGTTTATTGTTTCAGCGTGCTTTGAGCATCACCGCCGACCTGAAAGATTCTCGCTGCGAATGTATTAACGAGAAAACGGCGCATCCATCTAAATGTCCGTTTCTCTCTTCCTTCGATCTTTCTTTATATTATCTACCTTGTCGAACGTTTCTGTTAATAATCAAACGAAACGTGACGATAGTTATCCCCGTGATTTAATTACGCGCGTGTGCATCGTTTCGTGCAAAATGTACGAAGAAAGAAAGAAAAATCAGGAAATATATCGCGCGGTAGGAATTATACAATTTAAAAGAGAAAAATCTTCAAGGTTCTCATTACCGAGCGACCATTGTAGAAAAATTCCTCGAGAACTTTGAAAATTTTATTCGTTTATCTCCTCGTAATCTGCTCCGTACAAAAAAGTTACTCCATTGCCCTTTCCGATTCGTATGAAATTATTTTGTATTCTATAAATGCGTCTTGTGATGAGTTTTGTCTTTACTGCACAATAAATTTTATTTCTTTTTTCTTTTTTTTAATATGCAGCAGGTATAGTTATGATATTCTTGTACAGTTTTATGCGCTAAATATTATACGAATACGATCTTTTTTTTTTTTTGTACTAGAAAAACTCCGCTTTAAAATATTTACCCACTTTTAAATATTTAATTCTTAAAATAAATTTAAAAATATCCACAAGAATCGCTTTGTTTTGAATATCATGTTCATTTCAAGCGTCTTTTAAACATATATTTACACGTAAAAATTCATATATAAACAATATATGTACATATGGTAAAATAAATAATATATGTACATATGGTATCAGATAGAAAAATTTTTGCTGTTTTATCACGCGGGAAATTGAAGAATCATATTTTTGTTTTAATAAATGCTGTTTGTATAAAAATCTTTCGTTTTGTCGAAAGATCTTGACGCTTCTTTTAGTTCGTTTTTATGGTTATCCAGACTCGTAATAAGAAACAAATGAAAATCTATTGGTGAGAGATCTGACAAATATGGTGGATGAAACGTAATCTCTCATTCAAGTTCCACTATTTTGTCACGAGTCATTTTTGCTACGTGGGATCTAAAATCGCTGACTGTTTTTTCCTGTAATTTTTCCTAATTTATCGTAATAGATGTTAAGTGTTTACCTCACTTCTAAAAACTCGTTGTCAGTCGAAAGAAATTCTTAGAATTGCGACGAGTAAAAATTATCGGCAAGAACCGAATGTAGAATTTGTGAAATTTTTACAATTAAAACACAAAGAAAATTGAAAATTTGCGCTTCGTTTCATAATTGAATTAATCCTCGAAAACTAAGCGCAATAAAGGAGAACAGTTTTCATACTCGCATTCAACGTAGAGAACAAGGATCTTATTAATTACTTATTAATTACTTATTAATTATTGCGGCGCAAAGTACGTGTTGCACAGTTTCATCAGCGGGTTGATGACAAGAGAAACTTATTACTTCGAATTGCTTTCGTTTCTTTGAAACAGAAAAAAAAAAAAAAAAAAAAGAAAAAAGAAAACGACGTTTAATTACATTCGAAAATTATTTCTCGTTTCTCCTGGAAAAACACATACGACACTTTTTTCCAGTTGTATCACTTTCGTCGCAAATACGCGATGCGGTAACTAAATCTCGTTGCAAACACGTTTAACTCGGTGAATTGAAACGCATTTTCACGCGAGACGGAGGATGCCCGCTAATGAACAACGCGGTAAATGCAAAGTCCGTAGACAGCGTTACCTTCTCCTTTTTTCCTTTCTTTCTTTCTTTTTTTCTTGCCTTTTTTCTCCCACCCGACGTGGTTTGTTTCTGTCTCTTTCGCCCGACGAATGCAAACCAGTCTTCCGTTCAGTTATTACGTTTCTTTCGTACGCAATCCTTTGCATTAATTTGGTACGTCGTTCTCTCGTTGCTGTAAAGTAAACAACTCGAGAATTATCTCGGGGACATTGGGAATTTGCACGTCGCTGTTTCTAATTCTATACGCTTCCCGGATTGGAAATAGTTGCGTGCAAATAAAGGCCATGCTAGACGACGGGACAAGAGTACGGGTAACTAACTATTCGAGCACGTCCTGCATGCGTCGTTATGTCATATATACGGTTGCACAAAGGTTGCATCGGGTCTCGTATTAATGTGCACGTGTCTCATTAAAGTTTCGCCAAATATTTACGGACAATTCGAAACTGTCTTTCTCGTGGCAACTAACTTGCTTCCCTCTCCCTCTGATGCCGCCGTGATTTGTCATCAGACGTCCTTATTTGATCTTTGCTTCGAGTGCGACGAAACATGCGGAGCACACGTATTTCTTCGACAGAAGAAACAAACGTTTTCTTATTTTCTTCTGTCCACCTGTTAATTTATTTTGTTTTATAAACAATAGCCTTTGTAGCGATAAGTTAAATACATTTTGATTTACTTTAGATTTCGACAAGAATTGGATCATCGTTCATTTTGTTTTTGTTTTGAGACATTGAAGCATTTGCATTTGGATTATGCAATGTACTTAGCAACGAAATTTTGACTGATTAAAAGAAACAGATGTTTCAAAAACTTATGAATAAAGAGTTCACGTTAAGTTCGTGTCCTGAATTTTCTAAAAAAATAAATTTACGTACAAATAAACGGTCGAATTGTTAAGAATGATAGACAATCTACAAACAGAATCAAATTGCTTTATAGTAGTAGTATTGTATAATATTGTAATGCAATATTCGAAATCACGTTAATATATTATTAGTGATGTTATTAACAGTGGTACATGTATATCGTAATATTGCTAGTAGTTGATAGTATGAGTTAATGCAATGTCTAAAAATAAATTGCATTTAAAGTGAAGAAATTTTTAATTCACTTAAAAAGGATATATTACACTTTTATATAGTTTTATATTACACTATTCTTCTTGTTTATTTAACTGACAATGAAATAAAATGTCATTGAATATTTAACAATAATTGAATATAATTTGTCGTCCACATTTATAACCAGGAAAATATTCAATAAATTTGCAATTAAAAAGGTAACGGGATTGACCCATTAACTGTGTAGCTAAAATTAGGAGATAACGAGTATGCTCGTTAAACACAGAGTAAAAGCACTTGCCGTAAAATTCAATTAAATTATAACGGTATGGCAGTTGGTTTTTTGGAAAATCAATTTAATTTTGTTGCTTGAATTGATTGATATCATTGGTAAAATTTAAACATTCGTGATTTTCTTATAAAAAAAGAAATAACAGAAGAAGAAAAATCAAAATGATCTGTTTCTATTTTTGCTGTGATAATTGCCAAAAGATTATTTATATTTAATATTCTATTTAAAAAGTAGATTTCGAAGAATTATAATTTTTTACGTGAATTTCATTATAGTTCTGATTTTTTTCTTAATTTCAGTCTCGAAGCATTTTAAAATGTTAAATTTTCAAATATTTTTAACTTTTCACTAAACTTCTGACTTAAATTGTTTAAATTAATCTCCCTTCATCTCTTTTCACATAACGAATATACTCATTAAATGCAGCTAACAAGCTTAAATATATATTTTTGATTTATAATACAATTCTAAAGGATTCTAAAAAAGAACTTCTTCATAGTGAAAATGACATGTTCTTTAAATTTCACATTCTTTGTAACAATACAATATGCATTTCAGTGGTATAAAAACTTCCTTTCAATCTCTTTTATTTGTTAAAATACTAACTTTTAAATGCCAATTTTAAACGCAAATTAAACGTCAATTTTGCCATCAATGACGTTCAATTTAAAGAAGACAGACTATTTTTACACTTTTCTAAATTTCTCCTTGTTTCCGCGCTATCTCGTTCAGCTATCTTTTCATTATCTTGCCCCTTTCTTGATAAAGAATGTTAAAGTTTCGCTCAAGGATCAAGACGAATGCACCGTGTCGAATTCCTTCGTTCGAATAAGAAGTATAATGGGCTCTCTTGCCGCGGTTCTTTGAAAATTACATCGCGCCGTGTAATTCGCCGCCCTGTTGTCAAAAGAAAAGAAATATCAAGCTACGTTCAGGAAACAAATTGAGGATCTTAAGCGGGCCACGAAGGTCCCTCGATAAAAACGTACGATCACGGTGTTACTCGAAAACCGATCACCACTCGTTACCGATCTCAGGCTGTCCTCGAAAAATACTTGTCGATATCCCTTTCGAACTTCCGTGACATTTGCTCCCGGCTAACCAACACTGTGTCGTTCCGATCCACGTCCATGCCCGAACCGTGGACGGGAAAAAGTGAGTGAAATTGAGTCAGAGTGTCGTAGTGTCATCGATTCTGAAGTACGAACACGTCCGCTCATAAGTCTCAATGTGGCATAAGTATCCCGACGTTCTTGCTGACCACCATGGAATTCGAGGAGGAAAATGATCTCACCTTCGGGTATACCTGAAATTATGTTATAAGACGATATATATATATATATATGTTTACACAAACATATGTTCAGAAATCTTGGCACAAGTATTTTATTTGTACTAATGAAAAATATAGTAATATAGTATAGTAATATAAATATCAGTCATAAATTATATACAATACATACAATATTTATAATGTAAATTATTATATTTACAATAAATACATACAGTATATAATATATACATAATAATTTAATCAAATACAATAAATATAAAATATACTTTGCAGAGGGTCTATTAATATATTAATATATTGTACTATGTATTATATTATATTATTATATGACATAATATGGAAAATATAGAATATAGAAAAGACAAAATATTATGATATATTACATAATGCATTATTAAGTTTGTGATCAAGTAAAATATGTCTGAATGAATTTATTGGATATCTGTGGTAGAAATTATTCCTTTCAGGAATATTTACACCAGGAAAAAAAATGAATTTCTTGGCAGAAAATATTATTATATCTTCGTATGATTTAAAATAAATTTCTCCTTCTTTTAAACTTAAATAATTAATACCTTTCAATGAAAAAGAAAATTTCCCGGTCTATGGTGTTTCCTATAATTTTAATTCAATTTAAAAATAATTTTAATTTTGAAAATTCGTTAGTTTCATTACGTTTTAGATTTTTCCACAAATTTTTAGTACAGTGACTTACTGAAGTATTTGAACACTTGCTTAAAAACTTGCGAAAAACTTTTTTTTTGTTCATCAGAATTGTAACGAGACATGACTATCATAATTAGGTATATTAGTAAAACTTGAAATAAATCTAGGAACTTGACAAAATTTATTACCAACGTAATTTTATTATCAGTAAAAAAATTAATATCACAACATGAATAGTTTGAAACACGTAATTAATGCTAAAAATTAGTACTATATATTAGATATTAATTACATATTATATATCATATTAATAATATATATTTACAAATATTTTATATATAAGTTCTATATATGTTTACAAATTGTGTCAACGTAATTATGATAACCGTGGCATATCACACTACCATTTCAGATTGTTTTGTCTAATATACACAATATATTCACAAAGAGTTTCAACAATTACGTTGTATTTGTTGTTCGTGAAACGTCGTTGTATAAAAATGCAAAATCTTTTTTAAAAAGAAACTATTAAAAAACTGAGATACTATTAAAAATACTATTAAAATAAGTTTAAAAAATTTATAAACTATTCTCGCGATTCCTTTCAACAGAAAGTTTCATAGACAGTACGTACATATTTATCAATAACAATTGAAATAGACTGTTAGAAATACTATTACAAATAAATTTTAAAAATTTATACATTATTCTCGCGATTCCTTTCAACAGAAAGTTTCATAGACAGTACGTACATATTTATCAATAATAAAATTGAAATATACTGAATAGATCTAATTTGAAGTTTGACATACGAGATATACGCACGTATGTATATAGACTTTACATACACGTACCCTCGTACTCGTACTTTTCTCACACACCACGTAAACCATCGAAATCCTCTCTCGATCATCTTGGATTAATCAACTGCCGCCATCAATGAGACGCGGTTGATTAATCCGAGTTGCAGCATTTCACACGATGCCGGCTTTAAATTCTTTTTATCGTTCCGTGAAAGGATGTTTCTCTTTAAGGGCAGAAGCACGATTGCATCGTATACACATATACGCATACAGGGGCGCGAAATTACGCTCTCGCGGATTTCCCATTGGAAACGAAATTGTATTCTGAAGAAAAAGGGGTGCGGCGGGATATCTCGTGGCAGGGAACGCTTCGATAACGGGCCGCTCGTTTTTATTTGCGGAGTGTTAAGCCCGAGGAAGAGGGGCACGTACGAAAATTGGGATTATTACGGGATTAAAGAGGTATAAACAACCGCGTTATGTTTTTAAACGGCGCGCTCGCGGCCGGCGGCCCCGCGCCAGACACTCGTAAAAACCGTTGAAAACAACCGTGGAAATGTTAAATATCCGTGGCTGGGTATTTAACAGGCGAGATAAACTGCGAGCAAACTGGAAAATATAAATTGCGAGTAAGCTCTGCACTTTCGAAACGGCCGACATCCGTTACGACGTCGTCCGGTCTCGAACGCGCAGTAGTTTTCGTGTTTCTCGCTGATGAGTTTTTCACGAGGTAATTAGCAGGATGACCTGCCCGATACGTAGTTTTAAAAAATTAACGCCAGCCTTGTAAGAATTAATTGCGCTAATTGTTACGCGCGCGCGCGCGCCTGTGTTTACGAAAGGACAAAGTCGTCCTTCGGGTATTTTTTACAAGCTCGGCTAATTAGCAAGAAACGGTTAATTCGCATCAATTCGATCGAATGATGTGCCATTTCCGTCCAATTTGCAATTCTATGCGAATAATACAATTAGCTTCGATATGTTATTGGATAGCGTGTGTCTTTGAAATGGAAATGTTACCCCGTACGAGAGATATTCTTCAGTATTCTAGATTTTACTTCTTCCCGAGATAATGTCTCGTCTAGTATTCTCTCTCGAAATGTTGACGAAACGAGTGTCTCGTTTATTAATTACATGTTGCAACGATCGCTAGAATGAAAGTTAGTTTGTCAAAATAATTGGAATAAAATTAACCAGAGAGTCGAAGGAACATTTGAAGTTGTGTCTTTTTTTCGTTGTTAATTAAATGCACATTTTTGCTTCTCTAAAATTCCGACGTTGTTAAATTCTTTAAATTGGCAGGGTTTCTTGTTTCGTCGCAGCATTGTTTCCAGTGTCTGCTACGCATCTGCTTTACGTACCGTAAATTTGCATTCTCTTTTTAAAAAGGATGAGACATTTCTATGATAAGAGAAGCAAGAAGAGACATAATTTAAAAACTCCGTTTAAAATCTCTTTAGCTTGCCTACATACAACTTTACGTTAAAAGACAAAGAGGAAGAAAAAACCCTTTAAATTTTCTCATAAACTGAGATAAACAGCAGTGTGACGAATAAGAATAATTAGTTATCAATTTCACTTGTGTATTTATTTTGTCAGATACATTCTGCTATTGTTCAATTGTTATATATTTTCAAATTATTTTGTTGAGTAAAGTTAGCTAATTAATTAGTCAGATATAACAATTAATAATAAAAAAAACTAATTTCCTTCATCGACTCATCCGAGCATTGTCTATTCTGCTGTCCAAAGATTCGTCTGGAACTATTACCCCCAAAATACAATTAAATCACGTTACGTTCAGGACGATCTAACTCGAACACATCTTTAAAAGACCGATTCAACTGATGGACATTGTCTCGCAAAATTTGGTAAAATTCGATGAAAGAGGTCGAACGATAGACACGCGAGAATCAAGAACAATCTTATCCGGAGGCATCCAACGCCCTGTTCTGCGCGATCGAGAGACACGCGGGCGCGTCTAGCGGAATTCGATTTTCGGCGGGCGTATCGTCGTCACGGGGGCCAAGCACGGCGAAGTAATTGCGATCCAGACGTGCTCGAATCGTGGTTCCCGATCCCCGAACGGAACAATACGGCCTCAACGGCTCCCGAGACCATTTGCTTAGACGCTATGAAAGCACCTTTATTCGTTGCCGACATTCCGATGAAAGCCCCGGCGCGGCACGGGGCACGCAGGCGCGTCCGGACGAGAGAGAAGTCGTCAGCGAGTCCGGCGACAGTGGCAGCAGCCAGAACAGGTTTCAGAATTTCGGGAAGGAGAGGTGGTAGGCGGACGAGAGAGGACGTGGCTCGATGCGATAAGCACGAACGGGCTCCACCGAGTATGTACACACACCGGCTAGGCACTCTATGGGGACTATACACCCTGGTTATATAGCGTGATTCGGGCGTTACCCAGGCCTCGCAGAAATCTCACGTGCGAGTACAATGCCTCTTTTGTCACTCGATGCTGGCGCGCGCCAGTTACTCGAAGGGGTCAGGGGGTTGGAGGGAGCTTTTCCTCTGCGACTTTAAAAGGGATCTTTCTTAACTGGCCCGGGGGGGCCCCCCCTTCAGATATTCATCGACGATACGAAAGCTTCTTTCGACTACTCGGAGGTGGAGCCGCCGCAGCAACGTTCCTCGAAGGCTCGACGTCTCGCGTTTCACCTTGGCAATTCCGTGTGACCGCGTTGCGTGATTACCTCTGGGAGAACGCTGAATAATAGTCCGTCAAAAATGTTTCCGCGGAATTCTGTTTACGGCGCACGGTCCCCTTAGGTTTGTCTCGCCCGACGAAAAGTTTCGTTAGCCATTCGAACCACGTGAGGTAATTTTTGGACACTTGATTGTTGAACGGTAGAGCCTCGATGAATTTTTCAATCGTCTTGCATCTGCTCGTGTTGTACAAAATATTTTGCAACCTCGTTGAAACTTGAGATGGTTATTGTAATTACGTTTCTAAAATTTAGAACCAATCCAAGAATGTATGTAGCAGTTACAGGATATTTATTGCAAACGAATATTAACATAAGTACAGTATGAATAATCATATTAAATAAATGTTGAGAAATGTTGTTTTTTGTAATGTTGTATTAAATATCTGGTGATATCCTTTTTTTTTTAGATTTGTTAATTAAATATTGAAATAATTTTATTCATAAACTGATGATATATTCAAAATTTATAGAGCTATAATTAAAATTCACTTCGTTCACAAATGTATCGCATTATAATGCTCGAATGAGTCGATGCAAATTAATTTTTTTATTACTATAATGTTTATTATTATAGTATTTTATTAATATAGTGTTTCCATGCCGTGTATTTTCTTCAAATACATATTGCATAAATATTAAATGAATGATAATTTAAAAGTATTTAAAATAAAATACTGTTTTCTACACTTTTTTTGCCATATTTAAAATTTATAGAGCTATTGCAACATTTCAATCAAATTGCAAAATTTTCTTAGTTTCATGTATATTTAAACGTAATCCAGGCAAAACAAATATATACCCAGTAATATCATATCGACGAGTTCAAAAGAAGAAGAAAGCGACGAATTATCGTATACGGTTTGGTCACTCGTTATGGTCCGCGAACCAGTTTTCCAGCGCAGGGGGTTAAAGAACGAACGAAAAACAAAACGTAACGTTATTCCTAACGTTTCGGACCGCTCCAAAAGCAAGTACAAAGTACCATTGAAATCGAGGCGTTTCCTCGCGAGTGATCAACGATACGTATTTTTAGTAGAACACAACTAGAACGTATTGCTAAAAGCGGGCTCTCGTGAAAGAACGCGTCAACGACCTCCGCGGCGCTAGCCAATTAATTCTTAACGTTCGTCTATGGGGATGAGAAAGCGTGGGATCAGCAAGTACGAGCCAGCAGCTAATACCGTCTCAACGTTGTATTCTTAGACGTTGAGGATCACTTCTCGGTGTCCACTCGAAACGAAGCTTAAAGTGTCTTTAGCCTCGGGCGACCGCAACCGGTTACTCGGGAGGAGAAGGTGAATCAGCGCCAAGAAACTCGGCAACAATGATCTCTCGCCGGGCTGATTCACGATCCGGTTCGATGAAAGCTGGCCGATTGAAACGTGAAACGGCCCTTCCAGCCGAAAGCCATACCGGAATCAAAAGGAAGAAAAAAAAAAAACGAGAAAAACCGGGTGAGAAGAGGGGGGGAAAAATGCGCGTCGTTACTCACGGCGGTCGCCGCGTAACAACGCGCGTCCACGCGTAATGTTTGTCGCGTCCAACAGAGAGCTGGTCGAACGTGTTTTATCCTCCTCTCCCCCCCGCATGACGATAAATCACGGCGAATTTAACAAACTTCAACGCGCGGTCCGCAATAATACACATATTCCCGGTGAATTTATACACGCGTATTGCGCTCGCTCGCTGCCCGGCAATGCGTCTTTCCTCGTTTTTTCATTTTTTTTTTTTTTTCATACGTCCCGCATTCGACCCCGTTCTTTTTTTTCAAGTTTTTAATTGTTGTTTATCGCGACTACGTGCACAACGTTCCCAACCTCGCTACGAGAAGCGCGGAGAATCACGCGGAACGCGACCCGGAGTCAATCGCTCAACCGATCCCCAACACCGACGATGGTTGGCGGTAATGCGAGTCCCAACCAGTTGGCTTGTCGACGCCGCCATTTAATTTTATATTTCCGTGATGTCCGGGAACGAAGAGCCGCCGTTTTGTACACACCGGTTGCGAACAGTTGCGAACCACATCGCCGTTGCATGTTCCACTCGCGGCAATACATCCTTTCGCGTTTTGACAATTTCGTGCTACCGGTTTGGTAAACATCCACCGTCCACCCACTGGTAATGGATGAATGTCGCTGCATTATCGGGCAATCACGGTAGCCCAGGCTGCTGTTAAATCTTTGATAGCGCCAAATCACCGGACAATGAAACTCGAATCGGCACGAACGGAGGGGCGAAACTCGAAGCGATTTCACGCTCACGTGAAATTTTGGATTTCGAAAAACTCGCGGCGTCGAGTGTGTTTCTCTTTTCTTTCTCGCTCGCTGCAGCTTCCGGTGCATCGCGCGTTTCGCCCTGTTTTCCGCGTTGTTCGTTTAGCACGCTCTAAGTGGTAGGCAATTCTAACACGACAGTTTTAGGTCACGGTCCAATTAGCCGAACAAACTTCAGAACTGCGTTCGCATCGTTGCGCAGTGTATAATTTTTTTTTTTTTTTTTTTTTGCCCCTCCTGTACTCTGTTTTCTTTTTTCTTTTCGTTTTTCCTTCATTGTACCGGAGAGGTTGTCTTTGTCCCGTGCCGGCGAGAGTTGGACTCGGTTTTTTCCAGTCGTCGTACGTGCCTGAATCTCTCCTACTTTTTCCGCCTTTTAATCGTTTTAATTGCTTTGCTTAGAGGTAAAACTCCACCTCGCTCGACTTTGGCTCCGGAGCTGCCGCTCCAACCGTCCCTCCGATTATATGTCGCGCGTCATTAGGAGGTGTTCGCAAAGTTTCAATATTGCTCCCCGTTTTCAAACTGTTTTCCATTCTCTATCCGCGTTTGTTAAATCCGTAACGGGAAGTTTACATTTCCAACTTTTACGGGCTGACCAAGGACGATGAAATCGGCCAGCGAGAGCGGGGAGCTAGGACCAGGGGAGAGAGAAGCCGTGCATTTATTATACAGTAACCGAAGTTGATCGATAAAATCGGGGAACTCGACACGCGTATTGGACAAGGGAAAAATCGCGGATTAAACATTCAACGATTCGACCTTACTTTTGCTGTCCGCCGTTTGCAAATTTAAGGTGTTCCCATTAGAAATCTCGATTTTTCGTCAAGTTTCGTATTTATATTTTTGTGCTTTAAATAGAGGGTGATTCATAACTCCAACAAGCCAAATCTTTTTTTCCTTTTTTTTTTCTTTTTTTAGTAGTTTGAAAAGAATGTTAGATCAGATTAAGTTTAGGTATTATTTTCTTCTTTTCTCTGTGTCGAATTTGTTTGTCATTCCATGTAAAAGAAAGTATTAGACATTGTCGATTTTATGGTTGTGGACGCGTGGACGTATCTATTCAACGTAATTTTCGTAATAGGTTTCACTAAAATTTGATTTATCATAGTTGTAGCATCAGTCTAAATAATCAAATGATAAAATTAACTGTGAACATTATTCGAAATTATGAACATTAAGTATATAGACATCCACGCGTTCGTAGTATTAATGATTAAGCCATTTTTTGAAGAGAACTATTAGGTTGCTATGGTTCCTTGGAGAAGTTTTACTTTCGTGATGAGTAGAATGAAAAAAAAAAAAACAAACTTCTCTTTCCCCTCTGTACTAAACAACCAAAGGATTGAGGCGACAGTACAAATAGCTAGATATAAAATTCGCGTAGAACAACAGTTGTTTTGACAGATCGTTTAACCTCTTGCGCTGGAATGACGTGCCACGCACGTCGAGAATTATTTTGTCCCAAATTGCAATAGTTTCTTAATTTTGAGTATATTTAAATACAACCCAGGCGAAACGAATAATAAATTTATTACTTCTCGATAATTTTCGTCCAGTGATACCATACCGACGAGTTCGAAAGGAAAAGAAAGCGACAAATTATTACGGCTCGGTCTCTCGTTATGGTCCGCAATCAGCTGCCAGCGCAAATGGTTGAATATCGGTTGAAATTGCAGAAACCTGGGATTTTCTGTCATCTGACAAAAATCGCTAATCTCGCGTGTATGTGCACGCGAAATAATGTTAGATACGTCGACACGGAGATACCTCTCTGCACGAAGTCTTACACGTCTTCGATGATGGCGCAACAAACAGTAGCCCGGCACATCCTGTTACGCGTTTGATGCACTTTGAAAACAACCTCTTGGGTATCACTGCCGGCGGCTCTTGCGAGTTAGTCTTCGATTATGTTCCCCGAGGAGCAATCCACGAAATAGCTCTTGGCCGAGATGGTCGAAGTAGCTTGAACGACGGCGACAGTTACCGGGCTCGTTTTCTCGCATTTAAATCGAGCAAAGCAGCGTCCGATGCCGCCGCTGAAGTTCGCCGACTGGCTTCCATGTGTTCCTCGTCGCTACTCGGCCAACGTTACGAAGAGTGCATCCATCCGCTGAAATTGAATTAACACTTCGGAGACCCTTGAAAACCGCCAGCAGTGATCTCCGAGCATGCACGATCTCCGTCGGAGTTTACGAGATTTCACACGGTGCGAGCGCCGCTTAAATCTATTTCGAGGCGCATTTCGGATTTCGGAATGTATTTTTGATTTGCTGAAATTTTCATGGACATCTCGCTATTCTCGCTACCGAAAGACCTGTATCAGTACCATTTTGTCAAGTAGGAGAGTAAATTTGGAGGATGTTTCAATGCTATAAATTTAGACGGTGACTCGCGGAGAACGAAATGCATCGACAATGTTATTTTTTTTTTTTTTTTTTTTTACTTATCCGTACGTTTGCGTGTTTTTAATTTTTTTAACGAATCTTCGTATACGGCTTGTCACTCAATGCGATCCTGAAGGTTTCTCGTGGCCATTTTTGATTATTTATGAAAATAAAAGGAAAAAATGGCGCAAACAATATTTATTTTTCACACTCTCTGTGCAAATATGTTTTTCACGTATTATATTTTACAGATAATATATGTATATATAACATTTTTTTCCTATGTACGTGTAAACGAAATTTTCATGTTTCCTCCTCAGCTTCAATCTCTCGAACTTTCTTTTCTTCGTCACTGTGCACGTGCACGCGTATGTTGCACATGTTTCTTCCGTGATACTCAGTTTTTACACGTATGTACGTGTATTTTTATTGGAATAGTCTTTCTTGCACTCATAAATCAGTTCATACTGTTATAACCTGTGTTTGCACATATGTATATCTTCTGGAGTTTTCGAGGAGGAAATTTCGCAGCTTTATCGTGTGCTATATTTATTATTAATCAGTTCACGGTACTAGTCGATCAGGACGTACCATAGAAGAAAATCAATCGCAGATTTTTATTTGATAAAGTAAATTTACACGAATAAATTAACACTAATATTCTAAGATATGTAGATTTTTTGGTTTTTTTCTTTTTGGAATGCGGAAAAATTTTTACATCTTAGAAGAAAAGGGGAATATTAATTATTTCATAAGAATTCTTCAGCTGGTGAAAAAGTATTCAGTTTGAAGTGGAATATCCATAACGACATGTGCAACATAGATAAAATTCATATTTGTCGGAAATGTCAAAAAGCCTCGATGAGAATTTGTCGAAATTTAAGCAATGAATTATTGATAATTTACTAATAATATTACTCTGATGAAGTAATGTGCCACTGAGCTACTGTTTCATCTACTATTTTCTATTTTAATCATAACCTTTTCGTGTTGCAGTTAACTTTATGCTCCAATTATGCTCCAGCAAAGGGCTTACAAGATGCATACAACTGCAAGCTCTATGCTGTATCTCCGTTATATTCGAGATACCAAAATAAACGCGATAAAGCGGCGATAAACCATTTAAATCCAAAAGCCAACTAATTTGCCAGTTTACCATTTATTAACAGTTATCTTTCGTTGAATTATTCAATATCGTGCAACATTTTGTCCATTTACAAGTTTCAAGAGATGTTAACACATGCACAATCTTTGCGAAATAATCTTTTAGAATATTATATAAACGACGATTTGTACAACCAGAAAAAGAGTAATTTTGCAAGAAAACAATTTAATTAATTCTAGACTAGTTGGGAGTTGATAATCAATAGGAGATTACTGTATTTGCGAAAATAAATGGAAAATTTAAGGCCTCGTTTTTAAAATTGATGAATATATATTTGATAAATTTCTCGAGAACGGAGTCTTGAATAAAGAAAATTTGTTCTTTTCTTTCGATTAATTTTTTTAGAATCACCGGATCACGAGATCAAAATCTCTGTGTACAGCTAAAGAACGATTTAGCAGAAAACTACACGATCGTTGGAAATATTCGCAATGAATTTCTCGAGGTAATAGAAAGCTAAAATCGATTAGTAGCGTCGCTGATTTAGATAGAGATATATTCCTGTGGAGATTAGAATGCGACTCGAACGTGAGTCCTCAAAGAACCGCTGAACCAGAAAATTTCACAAACGGTAGTACCGCGAGAGAACATTTCATTTTGAATAATTGCGTTTATCGATCAACCGGGTATTTTATAGAGACGTCTGACATTTTATTATATTTATTTGAAATATGGAATCGCGTGTGTTCAGTGTGACGTAAACAATTCTCACGTCGCTCGCAACAGAAATTATATTCATATCGCCATAATACTAGGTTCCGCGCGTAAATAATTTCGTTTCTCATCATTGTACATCGTTCCGTTCGTAATAACAATGACGTTAAAGATTTTTGTTCGCGTATTATCGCGCCTGCACAGTTTATCGCTCGTGACAATTTTCTTTGAATTTTTAGATTGAACATTATATAAATTCAACGTGTGTTGGAAAGTTAATTAATCCGTATCAAGCGATAATTTGTCACAATTAAATCGCGGATTTTGTAATTAATTAAAAAAAATTAATTAATTACGTTGTGAATAATATGTTTTTAATAAGTATGAATAATTAATGTAAAAGTAGATGGTCGGTGAAAAATTGTTTTAAGCACCAAATAGCTATTGTACTCTGTTATGAATTATTTAATACGAAGTATTTCTTCGCGTTACGTGCAATACTGTGCAGTTTCGTTCTCTCGAAATGGAAAAATAACTATACAAAAGTTTCCTGTTGATTCAATCGTATTCTTATGTACTTGAATTTCTTTAAATTTCGTAAGAAATTACAGAATTTAAGAGAAAGAAAGAGCGAATTGTTAGAGTTTTCTTTCATAATCTCAGTATTAGAGAAATGAAATTTGATAAGATGAACCGAGTGAGAAGAATTATAAATGCAACGTTGGTTTTTAATGAGTCAGAAAAGGCCACATAACGAAACACGCGATCGAAAGCCAAACTCACAGGAAAATTCCGCGAGCTTCTTTAATTATCGTCCAAAGCCACAAGTTCATCCAGGTATCGTTTATCATTTTCCAGGTAAGGAACGTTAAACGCACGAAGGGTTGTTGTTTGCGATACCTTAGAAGTATGCTGATTGGAAATTTTCTGTTCTCAATCGATCAATGCATATTTTCAGAGGCTACGCTCAAAAAATGCACGAGAGGCATGCACCGAGTCTTTTAAATTTAGCATCATTCAGACTCTCTCGAAGAATTCCTTTCGACAAGAGATTTTTCACATAGATAGAATTTTAAAAGTCTTACGATAAGAGGTACGCTTTTATATTTGTTTATATTTGTTCAATTATTATCGTCGCTGCTTGCGAAAGAATAAATTTTTAATTCGAATTCCGCAAAAACTAAATGGTTAATAATTAGCACAAGCTTCCTTTGACAGCCTAAGCCTTTTCAAAAAAAATGGAAGAATTTAAATTAAAATTCTCCTTCATCAAACACTGAGATACCCACTTGTTCAATACTTTATGAACGTTTCATTTCTTGTCGTTGGGTTCGTCACATTAGAGTACTTGCACAACTTTTTCACTCTTTTTCCATAGATTTAAATTTGCTCACGAAAGTGAAATTTGAATACTTATAGAAATCTTTTATGAGCATGTCATGTGTGTTGTATAAAAATTTTGTAAGTTTCATTAGCACTGTAGTGAGACTTAAACATTGTGGTTAAATTTGTCAATTTTGAAATCATTTTAAAAATAAATCATTATAAAAATAATAAATTTAATACCAGTTTAATTTGATAGAAATTATAAAAATATTTAAACAACCACAATCCGTTGTATCAATAAGGCTTAATGTTTCATTATGTTTATTATACGACTAATGTAATTTATAATATAATTATGCATACTGTATCTAATTTTTCACGAAATATATATTTTTACAATATCTTGTAACTTCTATATCTATGTACAATTTTAGATTGATTTCAAATTTTATCATTATAATCGTAATAGCCGTTTATACATGTTTTATACAATACACATAATAGGGAATACAGGAAAGCGAATTTGGAGAAGATTCAAAAGAACGTGAATAAAAGAAGAACAACACAGCAATAATTTAAATGGTTTAAGCAAGGCAATGAATCGATAAAGGGATGAGCCACATTCAGAACGCTTGTCGTCGAAAATAGAGAGCTGACGTGTGAATATTATGTGTTCAGAAAGTATTTCAGTGCGACAAACCCGCGAAAAGGTAATTTGGTTTCTATGAAATATACCTACCATTTCACATAATATTACAGAATTTTCTTCTATAAAATTATTCGATTCCTTTTTTCCTCTTTCGCAAGTAAAGGAGAAATTTTTTAATCATGAAAAATTATACGGACATTGGTAGCAAAGGAAAGAATTGAAAAAAATACCGCGAAATTCGAAACGCGCGTCCAATAAATTGAATCCTAGTCACGCGAGAAGTGTATCCGAGGATCGTTTGCAAATTACGCACGTTTCTCCTTAAATCGACACTCATCCTCGAAGGGTTCGTCAGTCTGGAGGGTTCCTGGTCTCGAGGACAAATGAACCTCGTGCGTTTAACCAACGAATATCTCGCGCGCGTGCTCGAGAAAGAGAGAGAGAGAATAAGCGGATCGTAAGGACAAGTACGTATATATCAACGTTAATGATCGATCGATACTTAGCCGTCGATACTCGAGCACGATGTAAACATGCAAGCGTGTTGGTAATTTTCTTCCGATCGACACTGGTTTCGTAACGGAACGCCACTTAAACAGTTTCTATTTTGCCGCTTGTAAGCGTATTAGCCGACGTTCATCGAGCCACTTCCCTCGGATTATCGTTGATCCCCTTAGGGAGCTTTTAATTTTTATGCATCCCGACGAAGCGGAGCTATTTCACCGTTATTTCTCTCTTTTCCATCCGTTTTTTTTTTCCTTTTTCTTTCTTTTCTTTTTTTTTTCTACCAACGATTGATCCCCGTTCGATGTAACATTTCTCCTTTGTTTCGTCCCGCTTGTTGCAATAACAACGTTACCGAGCCACGAGCGGCCATTGTTTCGTCACGAGGCTATTATACGGAGTAGTACTTTCGCTGACAGTGTGCAACCTCGTTTCCCGAATCATTAGATCATTCTTGGAACGTAACCTGTTTCGCGGGCAACGTATTCAATCACAGATTAAAATCGATCGTACGAGCGGATGCGCGAGACGTTTTCGGATTCGGGTTCCCGCAATCGGCACGTCTGACGCGTATGAATGATTGAACTTTCTACTTTTCCTCTGCTACCGTGCTCGTCGAGGTTGCTTTTTATCGTTTGATGCTGGATCGACTTGTTGTACGTTAATATGGCAATCCTTGTGTTATTTTAAGTATTTAAAGTTGGAAATACGTTGCAACATGAATTAAGTAATTGTGGGATTTGGAAGTTGAACAATCAAGACCAAGTGTAACGGCAAAATGCGTATATTTAATTTGGTCCCTTAAGACTAAGACTTGATTAAACTAATCTGGATAGATTGTTTTGCTACTCTTTTTTATTTAGCAATAGATTTTATTTTATTATGTTATTATCCTATTATTACATACCATCGTGCCAACGTGAGTGATTTCCTGACAATAATTATTAATTTCTGCTATTCAAATTAAAATTGTTTTTAAAATTTATAATATATAAAAATGTATAAAATGTCCAAAATATAATGTTATAATGTTTAGTAATACAATTTTCTATTGAAATGCTATTCTTCTTAATTATGTTTTCAGAAATATTTACTAATTTACCATCATTATATATTATTAATGTATAATGGAAAAAATATTAATTCATAATACTAAGAAGTATCGTATTATTTATATTATATTTACAAATTATGCAAAATTTAAATGAACATACAATATATAGATATTTTTAACGTTTAAATTACATATTTATATCAAACTACTTTTACAAATACTACTTTCATTTAAGAATTATTTCCCATATTTCGAATAAGGTAATTTCTTCAATTTTTTTTTTTTTTTTTTTTTTTTTTTTGAGAACGCATTTAAATGAAAATAAGAAGAATTGATTTTTAAATAAATTTTAATTGCTTTCTTACAGTACAATTAAATTTATAAATGAAACAGCATAACATAATTATTATCGCCGATCGATATTTCGTACGTAAATAATTTAGTTGGCCATCTCTCTCGTACGGTCATTTCCTGCTCTAATATTATTCAGTTGCCTATCGATTAAATGACATGTGTTTTCATGCTTTGTATCAATATGAACAATCACTAATTTCGACGCGAGATCTTCGACAATGGACATTTGATGTATGGCAACTGTCTTCAATCACAACAGCTGGTTGTGTTTGATTGCCTATGCGCGTTTAGCAAATTTGATCGTAATGATTTACTAACATCGGCACAAAGCCACGTATCTGTATGTAGGACATCCTCTTCTAAACACAGTATGTGAAAAAGAAATTATTTTTACGAGGATTTCTCTTAGAATCACTTTCGGTGGAAAGGGAAAGGGTGCAAGATGGTGACAGAGAAATGAGACGTTTTCTAATCTGTTCTTAACCCCTCGATATCAAGATTAAAAATGCGAATTCAAATTCACGGTTAGCAAAATCACTAAGATGGATTGTTTAAATTATTCGATCAACAGAAAAATTCAGACTGACTGTACTGTGTTAACTCTCCTTAGAGCATAACAGATTAAATATCTCACATCTTCGGTAGCCTAATTAAGTGCATGACAGTATATTTGAAGTCAATTGAAAAAACTAATGGTATATAGGGACAACTAGTTTTCAAATTTATCTTAAAGCTTATTACATGTTACATTTTTATTTAATCAATTTGGGAAAGCGAGTCATTTGTTCTTTTAGAAATTGGACATTAACCGTGTACTTGTATATTGAAATTAAGAAATATATTAATAAAAAAGTGGAATTGATCAGTTTAATTTCTGAGAGTCTCACGTTTTAACCCTCCGATGAAAATTTGACGTAATTGAGAATACAGAATACAGCTTATATTATGTCGTACGGTTTATTTAATCAAAGACTTCGCCGACAGATAGTATTGAACTATTTTTTAGTTTTTATCGCTTTATATTGTTTTCAACTAAAATAATCCTATTTCTGCAATATATGTGTATCTTATTAAAATAAATATTCTGTGCAAGTTGAAAAAATTCGCGTGTTAAAGAATTAATGGGACTTTTTCAAGAGTATTTCAATAGTTAATTCTCTGTTCACCTCGCAAAATTTTATTCGATAGATGTCTCATCGTACGCTATCATTTATTATTTGTATTACTTCATAATTTATTGAAAATTATTATTGAAAGTGGTACTGGTAAAGTTCATTTGAAGTTAAAAAAATCGTTTATTTTCTTCAATAATTTTATTAATTATTATTGCAGAGTAAAATTTAACAAGTTAGTAATTTTAAGACAATCGCCCGAATTGATTAACGTTTGCCAATATTTTCAAATCGATTCAAACTCAAACCCTTGAACATCTCAATACATGGAAAAATGGACTTGTACTCTCAAAAACAACCACATTCATTTATACTCTAGGTTCCACAATAAAATCGAGAAAGGAAAAAACGAAGACTTTTTCTAAAGTTGACTGACCGGTGTCAAAAAGTACGATTCCGAATAACCTAAAACAAAAATGTCCATTGTTCGCAAGCAAGCACAGATCGTTCGTAGCAGTTGAAGTGAAATTCTTATTTCCCCGTGAAGACGACGACTGGATAAATTGATTGTCTCGCTGAATCAAGTCGCCATTCGGTACTTTCCCACTCGAGGAAGAATCATCGAAACCTATGTTTCCTTTGTACGCAACTCGACGCGACGTTGAAACGAAACGTTACGCGAAAGTGGAGAATGGGATACGAGCCATTTCCCTTTTTCCTTCGACTCTTATGTCCCCCGACGGGGCAGGGGGGGTGAAAGACTCGCGTGGATCTGCGTGCAGAGGCGTCGGACGTCTCGTTTGTTCGTAAGGGGGTTCTTCGCGGGCGTCTGTCATCGATGCTCAGGGATTCAAATAGAAAGAGGGACGGAGTTGGCGGAAAGTTTTATTTACTTTAAAAAACGCGGCGCCAGGGATCCTTGAGCCAATGCGAAGGGAAAATAAAGTTCTGGCGGGATAGTGAGGCGTACCAAGGAAAAAGAGAAAAGGGAGGAGAAGAAGTAGTAGTAGTAGTAGTAGTAGTAGTAGTAGTAGTAGTAGCAGCAGCAGCGACGGTAGATAGTGGCGATGGGTGAGGAGGGCGCGGAAAAAGTGAAAGAAGTGGAAGAAAGTAGTCGATGGTTACCGTTCTCGGCGAGAAGAGAAATGACAAAAAATCGGGACGAGTTGAAAAAGTCAATTATCGTGGCAATCCGAGTTACTGCTTCGTCTGGCAGAAGCTTGCCAGCTTAGCTCGACCCGATGCCCGCGCTCTACACAGAGACTACAAAAGCGGCGTGGCGTGCCGATTGCGCCGAACATGAGATCATTTCGCTAGAAGTAAGTAGGTTATTCGCGAGAAAGGGAGAAGAGAGGAGAGAGAGAGAGAGAAAGAAAAAGAGAAAGAAAGAACGAAGGGAGGAAGAACGAAACCGCGCCGCATGCGCTTTTTGGCCGGATCCGACCGCAGACCATCGCGAATCTCCATGAAAATTAAATATCACCCTGCCGCCTTATCTATAATTTGCACTCTGCAGCCTGAACCTCGACCGCGGAACGAAAATGAGGGTTTGTGTTTCCTTCCGACGACAGACTTTATCAATTTTTTAGTGTATCGTAAGCTGCAGCAACTTTCCCTGAGTTTCTTTTTCTTTTTTTCTTTTTTTTTTTTTTATAATAACGATCGAGCAACTTCGGGATAGAGTTTAGCTGCCTCGATTAAAATTACCGCATTGTTTTTGATTTTATTGTTTCGTATACGCGTGTTCAAACGTATAGAAAATTTTCATTGTAATCTCCTAATCTGTGTGTACGATATTACGATATTGGCACATTGATGATCATTTAATGAAGCTGAAGGGATTACGTTCTTTTTTGTGTAGTGGTTGCTTCTACTTTTTGTTTGTTTCTTGATAATTAATTAAATTTCGTGTAATACGTTGATGACACGAATGACACGAATTAATCGATAATTATTATTCATCGTTGAGAAGACTGTGGTCAATCCCTAGAGAATATTGTTTACTTTTGAACTTTTTTTGCCTTTTTGTTGCAGCTAATCCTGCTTGGCTGGAATCATGCACACCGTTAGGCAATGTAAAGAAAAGTTATGTAAAAAGGATGCCATTAAAAAGTTAAATAAAACCTCTCTTTTCTTCTTTTTCAATGTCGCTTTTTATAATTCATAATGTGTTAAAATAAACCACGAAAGCTCATGTCAATCAAATATGTATTTTTGTTTTACTATTTCTTCAAAGTATTCGTAATTTTTAGGCCCGTCAGACTGTCCTGCCCCCCTTGAAAACAAAATTTTATCAACAGATTTTCGTCGTAGGCGCACAGACAGCCGATTTCACAACGAATGTTTATCATACCGATACAACTTTCGTACGTTTCAATGAAATTTTCAGCGCGCCGTGGCTCTATCAGCCGGGCGGGAGGAGATGAGCAAGGAAAAGCGAATGAGAGGAGGGGGAGGTGGCGCGCGACGGCGTTCATAATCGAAACGAGGCGGGAATTTTATTAAAACACGGGGCAGAACGGTATCGAAATCGGGGCCGAAACCTGGCGGCTGCAAAAATGCATCGAATCTCGTGCGAGGAACTCGCGATAAACCATTTTCCAATTTTCCGCTCGATTCTGCCGGCAACGCTTTCTCCGCCGCGCTAAACGAAAATTCTTTTCCCTAAGTTCGAGTCGAACGATATCGGAGGGCTCCACCCGCGATAACCAGGGATGTAATACACCAGATGCCGCCCTTACCTTCGACATCGATTTCGATTTTCCGCGCAGCAACAGCGGACAGATGGCCCGCGAATCGTATCTATTGTCGTTCAACAATATCAGATCTCTTCTCTCTTCCCTCGCCCTCTTCTTCGTCTGCTCTTTTATAACTCTCTCTCCGCCGTGGTTCGCGTTATAAACTGTACATTATGCAGCCGCCGTATAGGAACCAGTGCAAATATTTTATCTGCACGTGCGTACGCTTACTTACGCGGCACGGTGATTACGTACATATACATATGTAGATGCGCGGATCTAATAATGGAAATTATGGACGCGTTTACATGCCGCGTAACACGGCGAAATGTTTGCATGTTCCTCGGGCCGAGCAGGTTCCTTGACGATTACGCTTGACAAAGTGGTCGCTCGATGACGGTGTTCTATAAAAATGAACGGGGGAATGAAATTTCTTGGCTGATGCATTTTCCTGTGCAAACACCATCCGGCGTATAAAAAAAAAAAAAACCTGGTTCATTCGCCGCCGCCAGGTATAACGATAGCGGCAGTAAATTAAATGATGGATGTTGCTTGTTGCGTGTTTTCGGTTAATAACTCGTTTGATTGAGGATAGAGTGTTGCGTTCACAACTAGTTTTTGCTTCTAGTTTCCCTCTTTTATTGAGAAACTTTAGTTTCCTATTGGTTTGTTTCACTTTCTTCGCTTGTTATAATTGCGAAAATATGTATGTTTTGCTTATGGAACAAGAGAAAATATGTAAATCATTTTTTACAAAGTGTTACGTTTCGATGCAACGGAGACGTACTTTTTATTTTATGGTATTGTGTAGTTATTTAATAGTGTAATCAAAATCTTCTTCCACCATTTTTATGGTTTTCATGGTTCTTTTATATAGGTTCATGTTGCTGGTTCAAATCTCTAAATTGATAGTTCTTATTTTTATGCAAATTCATATTTCTGATTACATTATATTGTTCGCATTTTTAATTATTTTATAATTGTTAGAAAGTTGTTTCAAACCTATTATAAACCTATGTCTACCTTGAATATTTTATATATTCTCTCATAATATGTGCAGTCTACTTACGCCTGCCTTTCGAATTTTTTAGTTGGAAAAGTGTATTGAGCCACGTAGAGACAATTGCTTCAACAAAAATACACGATATTTCGAAGAGTCGAAATTATATTTGAAAAACGACACTTCGTACATTTATTTACGACATTTCGACATTCTTATAAATCTAAGTGGAAATGCTGATTGCTTCACACCTTTCTCGCCCACGCCAAAATTTATTAGCCTGCCCAGTTGTTGATCTTGTTGAGTATAACCCCTTGCGCTGGCAGCTGGTTCGCGGACCATAACGAGAGACCGAACCGTGTGCAATAATTCGTCGCCTTCTTTTTCTATTGAACTCGTCGGTACGATATCACTGGATGGAAATTATTGAAAAGTAATAAATTTATTATTTGTTTTACCTGAGTTATACTTAAATATACTTAGAATTGTGGAAATATTGCAATTTGTAACAAAATAATTCTCGACGTGCGTGGCACGTCATTCCAGCGTAAGAGTTAAAATGGCAAAAAAAAAACCGGAATAATTCTTCCATCTGTGCTGTTCCATCTTGTTATCCTCGGAGCCTAAAAAGTGCGCGAGCCCATCTCGCTCGTACGGATCTCCTATCGAATGCTATACCCTCCGACGTCAATCCATGTCCCTAAACTCCATTTATATCTGTATACATATATGTGTGCAGACGCATTAACATAGTGACCCATTTGTACATACATAATATTATATAAGCGTGCGTCTTATATTATATAATATACGTACACACGCGTGTGCCTACATAAACACACGTACACGTACACGGGCACGCGTGTGAGACGTGGTGGCCCCGCGCATGTAAGCACCAATATGTCCAATATTCGGGCCTACGTAAATACATGGCTATACACACGCAGGCCAACGGTATTACGTGCACCGACCGACCGATATAGGTCGGTTATAGGTGGAGGGTAATATTCGAGGATGCCGAAAGCACGTTCGAGCGATCGATCTCTCGGTCTGGCCCACCCTCTTAGCGAGTCTTACACCAACACGAGCTCCTCCAGTTCGCGGTGCCGGTTGCATTCGGCGCTCCAGACTTCAACGTCGCGCCGAGAGAGGCACGACCTGCCTCTGCAAGAGGATAAGGGGCTGAAAGAGGAGAGAGAGAGAGAGAGAGAGAGAGAGAGAGAAAAGGGCGGTAAGAATAGGGTTGGGAAAGGGACGGAGAAATAGTAGTGCGAGGAGAGAAGGGAGACTCTCTCTCAGTAGGTATCTCAACTTACGATTGCCCCGGGGGCGTGCACAGAAGTGCAAAGCAATCGTCTCCTGGCTCGACCCCATGGCTATAGGTTCTGGAAATGGTAACGTATCGAAATACATGCGGCAGAAACGCTCGGGTCCCGCGTTACCCTCTATTTTACCCGAAGCTCGCGTTACACCACGCTAGAATCCACGGTCCCTCGGAATCCCCTCGCGAAACTGGCGAGTGTCGTTTCGATATTTTTCCTTCGATCTTGCCTCTCATTCCTTTCCCTTGCCTCTCCGCGAACGTCTGTTTATCCGACGCGATGAACGCTCGCCCGCGCAATTATACGCCGAAAAGAAATTGAAATCGCTCTCTGTAATTCGCTGTGGCCGCCTACGCGATGCTTCAGCCCGCTTGTTTTCTTCGGGGAATTTATGGGAAAGTGCAAAACAGTTGTTCTCCCCGTGGATTTATGGCCGCAGATTTGTTGCGGGGAGAGTCTGTCGGTGATATATCGGACATCGGAAAGGGTACTGTCATAAATAAAAAACGAAAAAGAGAAAAAACGAGAGAAAAAAGAATGAGAGAGAAAAGAGGGAGGTGCACGCAGTTTGTTGCGACCGTGCGCGGCAAGAACAGGCGTAACTTTTTCGCAACGGGCGATCGGGATCGGTGATGAGGCGCACGTTGATCTTGAACGAAGTCGTGACTCTTTTATGCAACGTATCGTGAATCATAGTAATCCGGCTTGTTACTTGTCGACGAGGACGTAATTTATAATTCATCGCAGGGCTATAACTGGATGTATCAAGTATTTAAATGAAACGATTTTCATTGACGTTGGTTGTTACGAACTTTCCCGACGAAAGATTTCAAGCAACTGATGGACTGGTGTTTGCGCGAAGAAAAAGGAGGAAAAAAGGGAACGAATGGTTAATCGAAAAATTTTCTACTCGTTCATTACCCCAGTTTTAAGAGTATTTTGGTAGAAAAGCCGCAGAACGGAGTTGGTTAACTGCGCAAGTAACAAAGAATTAGCAAAGAAAACTTTACGACTCGACGTAAATCCGTAAACCCATTTAGTCGGAAAAGCCATAAATGGGAAATAACGTTTCTCGGCGATCCACCGCTTCTTAACCGCATATTTCAAAGAGAGAGTTGAAATTGCAAGGTCAGAAATTCGGAAAATGGTGTGTGATTATCGGTGTTGCTCGTGATTTTACGACTGTCCATCTGAACGATTGTCTCTTGTCAAAGTGTAATACCATCGTCGTTTAATTTTAGGAATTAATTTCAGTTAGGAAACCACTCTGAATAGAACGAGGATGATAGAACGGGCGCATAGTATTTTTGAACATAGTCTGCGTGATTTATGGCGTGTTTGAGAAAACAACTTTAATTTAGAATCATGGTTTTGCAAATCTTCAGAACTCCTTGACTCATTTTCGATAAAAGTGATAATGTGATTACATACAAATTCTTTATTACTTTTGCTTTTTTTTTTATTAGATAATACACGAAGAAAATAAATTATCTATAAAACTAACACAATTTCTCTGAAATTCACGAATTTTGTCGCGAGTTTTACGCCAGTAACGTTCAGTACTTAATTATAATAGCAAGATAACAGGAGGTTTAAATTTAGAAAAAATTACACGTTATTATCAACGTTTACTTATCTTGTGTGAACATATTCTACGTAGAACACTAAGGATGTTAGATATGTTCGTTGGATAGGTTAATTGAGAACAGTATTTTATGCATAAATTAGTCACAAAAATTTACATGTATTTACTAACGTTCAAACATTTAAAGAGAAATATTTTCTATTTTTATTACAAATTATACAGATTCTAAATACTATACAAATTATATAGATTCTAAAAGAATGACAATGTTTCTAATAAAAGTTTAATTACTATAAGTACATAAGAGTGACTGTATTACTATAACTATAATCAGAACAAGTTTCATTTATTTCGTGAAATGGTAATTGTTTTTAATGTTGAGCATTTATTCCGTGCTAGAGTATAGTACAAGAAAATCTGACAACGAATGGCCGAATAATCGGTTTACTTGTTAAAAATTCATGTGTTCAAAGATAAATGCATCCCTTTACATGACATTCGTCATTAAACTTCAGACTTTCACGAATTTTAAATAGAAAGAAGCGTTGTTGTTAACATTTAAAAAAATGATCTGACTTTATCCAAAAAGAATCGATCAAAGTCCATGTAAAATGTTCAAAGTCCAATATACGAAACTACACAATATGCGTACGTGGGACTGTAAATTAGTCTCACGTTGCACGTCAGCGTGAATTCTTACGAATTGAAAACATCAAAGGAATTACGAGCCGTAACACCGCGCGGTAATATTCAACAGTGTGCACGTCGTCGCAGTAGTTTCGTAGCTTGCTAGTCAGACAGGCTGGGTTGAATTCTGCAGAGAACAGGAAGTTCCATTGAATTTAATCTTATTACGATTACTCGAGTTTGCCCGGCATGGACACACGCTGGCAAACAAAATAATTGTCCGTAGACGCGAACCCTCCTCTGTTGGTCCTCGTCTCGAAACGTATCGAACTACACAAGTGCGAAGAGGGTGGATCGTGCCGGCGTTATCTTTAGTTTCAAGACTCGTGTTACAGTGTCTGCGACTCGCGGAATTTCCGTGGCTGGGGGAGGCTGTTGCGTTCTTTCGATCTTCGTTGTTTACGAGGTATTTACCGTTGTAGCGGTGAGACACCGGGAGGGAGGGAGGGAGGGCATGAAATTTACAGCGGCAAACTGGGTTAAGTTCAGTTAAACCAAGTTCGCCGGTAGATGTTGACTAAATGTTATATTGCCGTATCGTAACTTGTTGTGAACTATTATCGATGGATTTCCCAACGAGAGACACTGTTACTTGCCCCGGAATTCTTCGAGCATAATTTCCCTCCTTTCGCTGGAAGTTTCGCTCTAACGTTGCTGTTCGAAAGTTAAACGTGTGGATAAATGCTTTTTTAATTTTCGTATCCTTGGAATTTCCTGAATTCCATTTACTAAGTAACCATTGGACACGCGAGAAGATGTAGTTTCATTATTTCGTAATGGAAAAAATTGAAACAATTGATGCTTCAGAACATTGCCGCTTTTCGTTTAGTAATTTATTTGTAGAAAAAAATTTGCAAAATTTCATCTGTAATGAAATATCTACTGAATGTATAATCCTAAATCTCTTAAAATATAAATATGGTTCTTTCTTGTCCGATCCTCCTTTCCGTGATTAATGTATCTAAAAAATTTCATAAGATTCTAAATGAAAATTTTTGCTACATTATATAATAAATGGCGTACATCTATCATCTTCGAATTAGCTTGGACGCGATATAAATTAAGTGATAACGTTTTCTGTTTATCTTGAAACGAATTAATCATCGTTTCTTTCTAGTTAATATTTTATTTTGCTTAAAAGAATATTGGAAGGAATTTGCAGTGTACTACATTATGTGTAACATGTAACATTCTGCGAACAGATTAACCAAGTTTGTTAACATAACGTACGGAAATATTTTTTTTCTAGCAGAGAGATATATTCTTGTAATATTTTCCATTAATATATTCGTTATAGCATAAACTTTGTACCGATATTTACGTAGCAACGAATTTTATTCTACAATCAGCAACGAGTATGTAGCGATGAAACATACTATAACACGATTGAAATGGATTGTACGATTTATTCTCATTTATCTCTATGAAAGTTATCAGGTCGAAATAACCATTCATTCAGAGAAACGAAGCATTTAAAAATGGATTTCTCGGGAAGAGGAATTGCATTTCATCATTTAAAATTCAACATTTGTACAGTGTAATTATTTGAGAGAGATACTTATCTGCTAATACCACATTATGGACATACGGTTGAATCTTCATAGATAAACACAGCGAAATTTCATCCTTGAATTCCTTTCACCTGAATTTTTATTTTCATCAAAAAAATTAAAGTTTGTCTCAACGAATAATTATATAACGTATTTATTTAATTACTAGAATTTTTCTGACTTTTGAAAATTGATGAAACAATTTTGTTACAAACTGAAAGTAGCGAAAGTAGCTCCATTTTTGAACAGTTACTTCAAAGTATTTAAAATGTTAGGTTATTTTAAAGTTATTTAGAACTACTATCGTTTACTATTTCAGTAATTTATGCTAAAAATTCAATAGCTTGCTGAAACGCTGTTAAACAGCGATCCTTGAAGAAACGATTATCGCGCGATTGAAAACAGAAAACTACTCGTGTTACTTCGTGATCTTACAATAGCAAGATTCTTTTAGAAACCTTAGATGCAGCAGACATCTACGAGAGAAAGAGATTCTCGTTACATTCCACCCTCTTACTCAAATTACAACGAGAAAACATACGACTTACGGATTCTCCCGAACTTGAATGTTTTCGTTGTTCTTTGATTATTTTCGCCTTCCCCTTGCCCGACGTTTAACTGTCTAACATTCGCAGCTACGATCTATTATTTTACTGATTTATCAGTTTATCTGTTCATAATGTTTACAAACGTAACAAATTATTTACAATATTTCATAATAGCAAACAAACGTCATATTTGCGACAGACATTCGATTATAGGTTTTTTGTCTATGTAGTTTGCGTGAGAATTTTACGGATGATGGAATTTTATTCTGTCAATTACAACAAACCTTATGTGAACCTTTATTTTACTATATACATATTATAATATATTATATTATATTATAATATATTATATTATATTATATTATAATATATTATATTATATTACATTATATTATATTATATTATATTATATAAACGAATTTTATACGAGTTCCAATTATACAAACTATTCTATTAATTTCTGTAAAATTATATTTATCCCCAGACAAGTTCATATAAACGGAGTTCCATTGTAAACGGAAAGCAATTATTATTGAACGAGCTTCTTTGAAGGCGTTAATTCACAGCTATTGTATTACACAATTTAAAGAGTAATTAATATACGTTCGAGGGTATTTTAAAGTACTTGAAATTTACCAACCACTGACGTGTAAATTCACTATACATAGATCGTTACGATTGAATAAAATAAATGCGTACACATGTATAACTATATAATCACGCGTTCATTTAATTTTATAAGAACACTGACGCCCTTTTAATATTGATTTGAAACAACAAATTTGAAGCCTTTCGTTTTGATAAATCTTGCATTACTTCAATATCTATCGAATCAACTGTGCATGCTGCGGAGTGCATTTTATTTAGTAACTATTATTTAGAAACTATTGCCCGTGTATCTATTAAACACGCATAGATAAGTGTATCATTTTTTTCTGCGTGAGGTTTCGTATTTCATACATTGCAAATTAACCTCTTACGAGCATCGACTATATAGTCGACAGCCGCCAAATGCATCCCTAGAGTCGAGCGTCGGCTAAAATACCGTATACTATACTCGTTCGCGATCGTCAAGTGACATTACACGGTGGACCGTCGTTGCACAGCGGAACGAATCGCATATGTATGTCTCACAACTGGACTAGCCGATTTTTATTCAAATTCGTGTTTTTGAGAGAATATAATGCACTCGAGGACGACGCTTAACATCGATGATCTAAACTTTCTAATAATTTCAATAGATTTAAATTATATTAATGATAGTAATAATAATAATAATAATAATAATCAGACAGGTTTAATAATAATAATAATAATAATAATAATTTTTGTAGCTTTAAATGCTCAATTGTTGAAATAACTTCTGATGTGATTTCTGGAAAAAGGACTTCGGTTGAAAATTACAGAAAATACACTATACTTCGGAAGATGAATGAGAATATAATTTTCTTTGAGTGCCAATGGATACGAAATTAATGAAAATAAATTTTTGTTATCTTATTAAGTTAGATTATTAAATATATAGCTGGAGTCGGATGACGTGTAATGCAAAATATGTTTAAGTATATCGTATATGTGATAGAAACCAAAGTTCAATGATTTTATTTATGTTTTTCAACACTTTTGGAAACTTTTTGTATTTTGATTTAAAAAACGTCTAAGATTGTTGTTCGATAAATAGATTGCATCAATTAAACTCATTCGCACCACGAAACGAAATATTCTGTAACTAATTTGGAATAATCCACCAGTTGTATGTAAAAATTTTATATTTTTAACGCTGCTGTTCCTAGTGTTATTTTGGAATGCATAATGCATTACGACAATTATAATTACGTTTACATATACACATAGATACGTAAGAGTTTAAAGAGTTCTTAAACATTAATTCAGTATAATTCAGACAATTTATATATTTTATTATATTATATTTTATATTTATATTATATATATTATATATTTTATATTTATTATATATTTTAAAAACTTTTACAACTAATGTTATCTTCAATTTATTGCTTTATTCATTTATAAAAAGTATTTATAAAAAATCACTCACAAATCATGCTTCGCCAATATTCCAAACCAATTTCTTTTATCAATCATTTTGTACAAACGTGGACTGAAATAATTGACCACTCTTTTCTAACAATTTCCTCACTCGCGAGGGATGCGAAATCTAATCTCTTCCAAATTCGGATGGAAAATCGACGGAGAAGAGAACAAGAACCATCGGAAGGAATTGTTCACTGGAAGGGATTAAAATTTATCTAAGAGCTGACCGCCCAAACCAGTGGCCGATACTAACGTTTTAACGTCGAGAATGCATTATACCGATGAATTACGCGATGCGTTTCCACGACGGCCGGCGTTTCTGGAAACGAGACGAATTCGCCAAAGCGTACGATCGCGGACCGTGCGAGCAATGCACTTTTTGGGGAAGAAGCATCGACCATCTCTCTTCCTTTGCCGCGCTGTTCAATCTCTCGAAGCGACCCGCTGGCAACGAAACGAACAGGACTACACTAATAGTCGGCGATTTCGGTAAATTCGGCGGTGGATCGATCGGATCAGCCAGTCAGCGATCGTGGTAGCCGCAACAAAAATGCTCAGATTGGGGTCGTCGCCACGGATCCTCTTCTATATGCCGAATGCCTCGAATAGAATCGCCGGGACATTCTTGTGACGTCCGTGGACGGAACTATCGAATTAACGGATTGTGTACAATCGACGGTGAGATCGGTGGTTCACCGGGTTAGTTGTCGGCTTCGATGCGCCAGTTTGCTCGTACATACCTGCGGCGGTGTCAGTTTTGCAGCTTTCTTCGGCAAACTATGCCGAACACTCCGACTGGGGAACGACTTCCGTCGATTAGATCGGCCCCGCTCCTCGCTTTCTCCCCCCCCCCCCTCTCCCCTCCTACCAACCCTGGCGGCGGCGGTGGTTGTGCTTTCTTCGCGACCGAATTCCGCGCGTAGACTCGTAGGAATTCACGGTGCTGCACAAGCATGAGCAATGACTTCGACGGGGGGATTTGCGATTTCTGCGACGTCTTGCGATTCTGCTTTGACGAGGGCCGCAGATAGCGGAAGCAATACGCGCGCAACAATACCGATACGCGCCATTGTCGAGGACGGTATATATGTATACATACAGGGTGTCCATAAAGTTTCTTTACAATTTCAAAAATTCATTACAGAGGCAAATGAAAAGACAGATAAGTGGAAATTGTTACCAAATGAGACGTATGTATTTAAGTTTCTCTTGCCTTATTTAATACACCTCTATATGGGCACCATTAGTTGCACGAAGCACATCGAGACTCTGCCTTAGATTAGTGGTGTCTCGTACTTTTGTCCGATACAAGATATCTTTCATAAAGTATCTTTACAATTTCAAACATTTATTACGAAGGCAATTGATGAGGTATCTTCGTCAGATTTGTCCCATGTACTCAGTGGTTATCAAGCTTTTCATCACATTATATTTGAGGTACCCTGTTGATGAATAAGATACTGTTAAATGAACCCCTTACAAAATGGCTACTCTTCAAGAGAAGGCACAGTGTGTATCATGGTTTATTGAAATCAAATCGGATCTGCAGACTCAGCGAAACTTCAGAACTAAGTACAGAAGAGATCCACCGTCACGTCCATCAATTCGTGCATGGCACAAGAAATTTATGGAGACAGGGACATTGTTCGATAAAGGGAGGAGTGGACGACCAAGAAGACATTTGAGGAAAACATCGATCGTGTAAGAAATCGAGTACCGTCCTGATGTGCTTCGTGCTACTAATGATGCCCATATAGAGATATATTAAATGAGGCAGAAAAAAACTTAAACATATACGTTTTATTTTATAATAATTTCCACTCATCTTTCTTCTCATTTGCCTTTACAATAAGTTTTTGAAATTGTAAGGAGACTTTATGGACACCCTGTATATCGAGTGAAAGATAGCATCTTAATAAAGTGGAACTTTTGGGATGACATTTGCTCTGGCAAAGGAGCCCATTGACAAGACGCATTAAATGCCGGATCGGTGCATGCTCGATCGTTCGATGTGACAGAACTTGGGGACCGAATTTGCGGCCGTTTTTAATTAGTTTCGTCCGACGAAACGAAAGAACGGCGTGTCACTTTTAATTCTCTCATTCGTTCACGAAAGAAAGAAAAGAGGAAAGAAGAAAACAGGCTTATCGATTATCAAGCGCCGGCGAGCGTTCTTAAATTCTTTTCTTTTTTTTTTTTCGTTTTTTCACGGGCAGGTGAAAAAAGAATTTTCCTCTCCGAGCGTCGGCCATTGAAACGCGATCTTCGTTCGTTACAGATGTTTCAACGAGTTCCAGCAACTTTTCACCCACCTCATCCCCGAAATCCCCCACCGTTGCACTCGCAGTTTGAAACAATAAATAAACGAGGCTACCGAGCTGAAGTTTTAGCGCATTTTTTTCCCCCACCCTCTCTTCTCTATCTCCTCCTCATTTCCTCCACCCGTAGTTTCGCGAGTTTCCAGCAAATTATTCTAGACTCCGCGACGGTGGATGACTTCCGGCGATTAGAGGATCCGTTGGAAACGCGAGCGATGCCAGGAGTGGAAAGGAAAGGAAAGGGGCGGGGGAGGGGGAGGAAGAACCGGCCGGGCGGTTTCTTTGGGCGGAAATTCAACGAGCAAGAAGACGACAATATCGCCGGAGAGATAGCATGTAATAAGAATAATTGTCAACGATGTTTTATGCATCGCGGTGATTTCGCATTCAGCTCGACAAAGTAGTCCACCGTTTGCTTAACTTTCCCGCAGCGGTAATCTTAAATCGTTAACGATGCAATCTCTGCGTCGAGCCTGACCTTTCGCTCCCGCGGCGAACTTCTCGCGAGCGATCCACCTTGCGCAAATTTGTTTTCACGCGTGAGAGTGATCGTGTGCCATTCCATGTTTTACGATGATCCTCGTCGTCTCTTCGTTGGGCCGGGGCATGATAAGAGACGCGAGTTCAAATGAATATTTCTGTGCCTTCGCGTAACGAGCGGGATTTGTTAGTGACTTTTTTTTTTTTTACAGGAGAACCAGAGCTTCGTAAGAAATAAATGATAAAAACTTCGCGCGTTTCGTAAAAACTCCTCTGTTTTGTTTCGTAGTGTGTGTTTCAGCTAAATTGCAGGATGGAGGTTAGAAAATTATTTGGTCTAAACAAGGAAGGAATGTAAACACGCGTCTCAAAATGTTTTATTCAAATATAAGTTAGTTTATTGTTTTCTAAATTACGTCCAACCTCGGACTGTATCGTTAAGTTATAACACACAACTATGTGTGTATTAATTTATGTTAAATTGGAAGAATTTAGAACATTTCGTTTTATTTCGTGACTGAAATTTAGTTACATTAAAGATTCCGAAAATAAATGATTTAATTGATTTAAATGGTGTGTTATGACGTTAGGAGTATCTTAAATTTTATACAATCGTGGACTTTGGCCAGACAAGAGGAAAGATTAACGAATTCTTGGAATTCCATTTCGTAATTATGATATTAAAAAACAGTATCGACAATATAAAATAATTGGAAAAATTGTAAATCCTAAATTTTTATGGTATCCAATATCCAAGGATACTAATTAAGAGTTAATATATTATCTATGAATTCGTATTATATTGTATATAAGGTACCTGATTTTAATTTATAATTACGAAATTAAATATTAAAGTAAATTCGTTACTTTCACTGACCCATTCCACTCGTTAATCTTTACCATTTTGTAAAAAAAAAACTCCTCGTTTCAGAATGGCGTGCATTAAAGGCTGATATTAAAATTGAAATATCTATTAAACTAATGGACATGACAAAATCTTTAACCAATTTTTTTGAATCACTCTACACAAACAGAATTAGAATATTGCATACAGAGCGTAATATCGCGTAATCCGACGGTGAAAATATTACCAGTTAAAGGTATTATTGTATATAATTAGCGACGCATATTTATAACGTTCGTGCAAGCGTAACTGACAGATTTTTCATTAACTGAAACGCGAGTTTAACAGCGGACTAATTAATTGTACAGGTCGGGTGTACAAATGGCAGTGAATAGTAACGACGATTTTGTAACTACTATTTCCACGAAAACAATAATTATCACAATGGACTTCATATGCATCGCTTGAAGACTAAATTGGCAATTTGTGCCCAGACGAAATAATTACCGTTGTATGTTGTTTTTAATTTAGTATTGCTTTTTAATTTTCGCATCCCATCCGAAATAAGAAAAAAGGCACACGGGTAATGAAACTACACGATTGAAAAGGATGGCTGTTTCTGAGTTAGAATTTTAAATTATTAAAAGACTAATGAACTTTCGTATTGAACACGTTAGAATATTTGCTAAAACCAAACTTTTGTATGCACACGTATATATTATATTATATGCTGTGTATATTCTATAAAACATTTTGAAATTTCGTCAATTTTGTTTGTCATAATTGCGTTGGCAAAATTTGTAATCAATCGAAAAATATACATAGAGGTAACAAGATATTTATTGCAGATATCGGTCAAAAATTATCGTACAACGAGAATGGTCGTCCTTTAGTAGTTTAAATAGGTTTTGTAATGCCTGAAATATGTGCGTTTGTTTGTAACTTCTATACATATTTTTAGATTTGTTTCAAAGTGTTTTACGTAAAACATGTGTAGAAATACTCAAGTATTTTTCTGAGAAACTGTACGTTACATATAATGGCACCAGGTGCGGATAGTTCTGACCTGGAAGCGATCTTTTCGAAAAAGCGAACAGACCACGTGAGTGAAGGAGGCACTTCCTCACCAGAAAGAGGCATGTCAAGGCCACATAGAAAAGTGGCCACAACGTTCACGTTGCCATAGATTGGAAGATTAAGTTCTTGACAGCAACTAATCAACGTGCACTCTGAGAATACCAAGTAAAGCTCAGATATTTCGAATAGAACGTGAGACAGACACTCTCTGACACTCGAAAAACAAACATCCAACACTAAATATCATTCAATACTCAAGACATCAGATACAAGACACGTCCTTAAATATTTATACAGTATACATACATCTTCAAACATTATACGATATATACAATACATCAAATATACTTAAATGTATACAGTAATTCAAACAGTGAAATTTGTTCGAGTTTGTTAAAGTTCGAGTTTTATTGTTTGTTAATCAACGCGTCGAAGTTTTCATTATATCTACTCTGAAATTAGGTTTTATAACTAATAATTATCTATAATATGATGACAAAAATATTTTATAATTATATCACACGATGTTATGTTGAATCAGAGTGCAAAGTTATGTTGTTGAGCGAAGATTAACCTCTTGCGCTGGAATGACGTGCCACGTACACGTCGAGAATTTTTTGTTCCAAAATTGTAATATTTCTTCAGTTTTGAGTATATTTAAGTAAAACAAAATAGGCAAAACGAATAATAAATTTATTACTTCTCTAATAATTTCTATCCAGTGATATCATATCGACCAGTTCAAAAAAAGAAAGCGACGAATTATTGTACATGGTTTGGTCACTCGTTATGGCCTGCAATCAGTTAGCAAGTGGTTAATAGAGAAATTTGCAACTTTTTCTCTTATAAATATAAAATCTTTCTATGGAATAATAATTCTTTATTTATTCGATGTTTTACAAACATATACGTAGATTATATAATTGCATTATATAAAATGACCCAATAAATTCAAAAGACCTAATTTGGCAGAATATAGATTGATTATATACGAGTATTTACCTCAATTCTTCATTTATAATATAGCTCAATGATATATAATTATTCGGTACATATCGAAGTCGAAAAATTAATAGATCGTATAATGCATTATAATTAACAGATCGTAGCATACGGACGGGTATTTTTAAAAGTGATAAAATTATATCAATTAAACAAAAATAAATTTATATCCGAGGAAGCTCCGATAAATATTTAGTAGGATATGCAAATTAGAATCGAACCCGTAATGATTAATATCACCACAGTCTAGTACGAGAAAAATTGAGGCGATAGAAGTCAGCATTGTAAGCAGAATGGCCAGATCTAGTTAATGGAAAAGAGATCTTCTTTTGTCTCAGCAATTTACGATCACACGTGACTAGAAGATCTGAAATTGCAGAGGAATTTTTCTGAGAAGTAATTACTCATCCAGCGTATAATTGAAGTGAATATCCGATTGATTATTGCAGTTTAAAACTTGTTTAAGTAAAAATGATTAATGCGATGTTCATTTCTTAAACATTTTTTTATTTGCTTTATACGAAGAAATTTTTGTAAAACGAATGACGAAAAATCAGTTACAAAGTAATGAAATTTTATAATGAGATAAAGTCTGAAAAGGACTATTATTGTTATTATTGTTTTCGTTGTATATAGTTGCTTTTTCTAATTTACATTTCATAAATATAAAAAAAGATATCTGTATCGTTTATAAGTTGATAAGGAAAGTAAAATTTGAGCAAAATTAAAATCGTACAATTTATGGTAATATATGCATTTATATCAAAGCTATATCTACTTTACATTTACAATGTATGTACCAATTTCTTGATATGTTGTTTATTTGCAAACAACATTTCTATCCAAGTATAAAAATCATTTTGAAGCCATGCTATGACACTATTTGTGATTAATATACATATATAATTTTGTAACAAAGAAGCTAATAAATTTTCATGTACTTTACAAATATTTTATATTGAGAAAGGATGTTTGCTATTTGGAAGAAAGATATTTATTTAATTGCGATAACGATACTAATTTAATAACAATATTATAATTAAAAAAAAATTCTAATATAATTTCATTTAAATATCATATAATTTCGTGCAAATTTAAATTCATATTATATTTAATATTTACTTTCTCATTTAATTACAACATTTAGTTTGATTAACTAATTAAATTGACTAAAATCTGAGTATCTTTATTTTCAATGAATAAAATCGTTAGAATGGAAAAAATAATACAATAAATGCATAAAATGCATTTATATGAACATTTACTAAATTTGATCATTGAGATTTGTTTCACGTAACCATTCGTACAATTATGATTATAATTACTAAAGTTACATAATGATACATGTAAATAATTATAATTATTATATACATGCTATGCATGTTATATTATTCACATTAATTATAAATAGTAGTAGTGGTAACAATATAGTACAACAGTGTTACACATACATATATACATATAAGAACAACGTGAAAGATGCGAATTTATTTAGAATTATAACTTCCTGCAACGTTTCCTGCGCTCTGTCTCGAGTGGTACCCACTTTATCCGCCCCGGTTCCTCGAAATCCCCCGGGCAACAGATCAATCTAACAAGCACCCGTGGTTTTGTTTCAGATGAATCACCAACGCGAGTCATCCGAGCACCGTTCGTCGACCGATTCGCTACCACACTCGACACGGGTGAGAGTTTCTATTTTCGATCTCCGTACTCTTACGCTCGACTATTTAAGCACGCGTCGAGCATGCAGGGAAGTTTCGAAAGGCGCGTTATCGAAGCTATGCGAAACGGAACGAGCAAACGAACAACACAACGACGACGACGACGACGTTGATGACGGCAAGGGATCGAGTTGGTTGACCTCGCGCCTGGCGACCCTCTCGCAGTTCGTGTGTCGGATATCTTGAAAATCTCGTGGATCAGGGCGTGGTGACCAGACCGGTCGGCAATCAGGTTGACCCGCCACGCTCCTCGACGAACTTCCCTCGTTCGCTCATTCACTCGCCGAATGCATTCGCTACCCGCAAGACTTTCCCTCTTCTTCGTTTCCCCCCTCGTACGCTCGGTCATTCCGATTTGCCGCGAATAATGCCTGCAACAATAGGCCGCTGCTCGATACAGCACTCGTACTACTCGCCGCACTTATGCCCTCTGTCCATGTTCATAAAGCTCGCAGTACCCGCACTGCGTTCGTGTTCTTAATACGTACGTGTACGCACGCGGCCAGTTTATCGCGTGTGTCCTCGCACACGCTTGATATATAGCGTCGTGTGCGTGCTTTCCCCCGCACATGTGTCTCTATGATCTATGCGCCTCCACTTGGCCGCGTACGCGCCTGTGTTCACCGTTTCACAGATTCACGATTCGTGTGTGAGTAGTGCATGTAAATCAGCGAATGCACGCTCGCTCGCCTGGCCTGCGATATCCATCTCGCGGAACGCGTGTTGACCGCGTGTGTACGCGTGTTGTGTGCACTTTTGCGCGTGTCTGAGAGAGTTGCACACTCGGTGTATCGTGGATTGCGTGCGCACGCGAATTATGTATATTGGGTTGTGACCTGAGGGGAGGGTGGGGGAGGCGCAATGACGCGACGCGGCCAAGCGATATCAGCCGGTGTTTACCAGCTCCTCCCGGGTCGCCATAGTCACGGAGACGCACGCAGTTGGCTCGAGCCGAGCGCAACCAAGTCCGCGCGCGTGATTGCGTGCACGCGTGCACAAGATCCTCTGTGTGCTCATTCGTTCGGGATTCGACGGAGCTGTCTGTACACCGCCGCTGGAGAGACACGAGCCAATCAATCCCCATCTGCTTTCGGTTTCGTCTACCCTACGCGCGTCTACCCTCTACCCTACCCTCTACAGCCCCCGTGCTCCTCTACGCTGCCGGAATTTCGATGATCTTCGCCTGGAAACAGATTTATCTCGCCCTTCTTTCCTTTCTTTCTCTTCGGCCGGCAGTAGCTTTCCAGTTTGTTCCCTTCTTTCACCGTTCACCGGCGGAAGGGAGAATGTTGCTCTGCCCCCAGCGTGTTTCTATCTCGAGGATGTTTCTCATGCCGAGGCAATTTTATTCCGCTTGCGCCGTCTTCTCTCACAGTAGCTGCACGTTCGATTACCGCTTATAAGGATCGTGGCCAGGTCCTACGCCCTCTCTCTCTCGTTGTGTCCGACTCTTCTGTGTATGTGTACGTGCGTGCTCGATGAACCGAGCATTCGAAGATGATTCCTTAAAGCTAGGTGTAGAACTGGAGAGTAGAACTGTCGCGAGGTGCTCTTATTTTATTTCTCGCAAATAGTGGATACTGTTCTGAGAGTTACTGTCCGAGAGCATCGCGCAACTGTGCCGCGACCTGCTCGCAAATGGACACAATATTGCACTGCTATCGGAGAGTTGCGAGCGGTTTCGAAATCCTGAGAGTACTCTCGTGCGAGCAGAATTATGAATAATAAAAACGTGTGGTCAGAAGGGAAATTATTGAACTAATTTCTTTTGATTTAAATTACTATATAATATTATATAATTAAATATTTTATAACAATTAAATAATTATTAATTTAAATTATTATTATATTATATATAAATATTATATAATAATTTAAATTATTAAACTCCTCTTTTCATGCTGATTTTTCTTTTTTCTTAAAATATTATGGACAACTATGAGGACACACATTTTTTGCACCTGCATGATGTCACTGTTCACACTCGTGTTTCGAACTGAACTACACCACCAGTGAGTAGGACCAGAGACAATGAACTTCTCAAATGGACACGGTTTTGAGAGTTCTGTCGGATAGTAAGCTCTCGGAGAGTATTTCGGAGAATAAAAATTCTAAAAAGAACACAAGACTTGAGAGCCCATTCTCAACCCCCGCGAGAAAGTCTCAAATGGACACAAGGCGTTAGGGAAGAGCTTCGATCGCAACGATCATTCTCCTCTCTCGGCTCTGTTTTTAATCTAGTCGCCTAGTTTCGAGAGGGCCCTTATCGCGAGGGGGGGAAATCCGTCGTTTGTCATCGTGTCAACGACCGATAACCCGTGAAAGCCATCCTCCCCCGCTCGGTGAAAGTTAAATAGCTTTTTTGCCGTCGGCCTGTATTATCGGGCTTATCGTCGCGGGGATTCCACGTTCAAAGGAACGCGTCGTTAATCTCGAGGGAGCCAGATTGGGGTTACGGCCGGGTCGAAGGTTAAGGTCGGACTTTCGAATCGCCGGGTCGAGACGCCGCGTTAACGGAGAAATCGGCTAATTCTCCCTCGACCCTTGCTTTGTCTTATCTGCGCTTCGATTGGACGAGACAGAACGCCGTGCCGTTAGAAATTCACCGCTTCCGCGCCGTCGGATCTGCGAATCTTCTTCAAAGACGGAGATAATGATACGAATTACAGACGCGACATCCGAGCGACCTCGCAGGTGTCTAATTGTGCGCGGTCGCCGCCAATTTGCAGGTTACCGGCCGCCATTGGTCTCGCGAGTTCCGTCAACGAGCAGCTTCGAGCCGGAAACCAGCCTCCACGGTGCGAATGACCTCGTAGAATTCGACTGATTTACGTCTTATCTCATCCTTGAGAAGTTGCAGCTCGCTTTTTCTTTCTTCATCTCTTTCTTCAAAAAAACGTCGTGATTTTTCTTTGACTGATTCTCACCTTTCTCTTTTTTTTTCTTTTTGGTTTCAATCTAAGTCAAACTTTATTTATGAAAAATCTTTCTTTTCTTGTTTAATTTTAAGACTGCTTCAACGTGTGATATTAGCATTTCTAACACGTTCCCGTACACCATGAGTGATGCCTGGTGTTCTTTTCTGTCACGTCCGGTGTATTATATACACACGCGTTGATACGTTTTTTGATGCATGCGTACAATCAGTGTCGTATTTTATTTGAGAAATGTTGCGCAAGAATTTTGAAAAGAATTATATTTATTTATTTGGAAATTATAAAAGTAACTGAACGTAAGTTAACGAAAGCTAGGTCAGGACTGTTAAAAATCTTATACAAATATTTTTTGCATAAATGTCTCACGTCAGTTCAAGTAATAAATTTATCATAATCTTAAAATTTTCTAAAATTATAGAATCTAGAATACAATAATGAAACGTAATATAATGAGTAGAAAATATCAATTGGGTCGTTCCGTAACTATACTGTTGAAAGATGGAGTTTGATGATACAAGTTTACTGAAAACAATCGCGAGTGAAAACGTTTCGTAAATGCAACGTTGATCCTTCGTGAGTTAACTGAAACGTTAATGCCGCAGACACCGCATTGGAGGTTCACTATTAGTAATATAGTACAAACGCGCGAAGTTTAATCTCGTTAAAACAATCTGATCTCTTCTATTTAATGGCTGTGCTGTTTCGTCAGCCAAAAAAAAAAAAAAAAAAAACACTGACGAAGTTCAAAATAATACATTTTTTTCAACACTTGTTATTTACACTGATAGGATAAAATTTACAGTAAGATTTATCAAACACGGGACAATGTCACGTGAGTCAGAAAAAAGCGACGTAATTGTTCTTTACTGGTCATACAAATGAATAACATTTTTTCACAAAATTGCTCGAAGTAGTATTTCTGCAATGTTCTCATAGTGCAGCGATATTTCGAAAATTGTGCTACTTCAGTTGCATCACTTTCGTAGCAAATTTGCAGCATGTAGAAATGAAAACATCGTGGAAAATATAAATATATTTTTAATTAATTATTGTGGAAATATAATGAGCTGCAAAAAATATTGGCACATGGCCAAATATTTTCTAACAAGGTATTTTTATATTAGATTGTACATTTTGTACATTAATTTATTTTAATAGTATACAATATTGTATTATTAGTACTCTTAATTTAAATTATACAATTTATATTAATATTTATTTATACAATTTATAGTGCTCTAAATTTAAAAAAATTTAATAGTTACGAATGGCGCTTGGATATTTGTAGTGTAACAATCATTATTCTATATTGAAAGATAATGAAATAAACAGCAATTTATTTAAAAAATACCATTATTTTAGATTTTGGTAATATGACCGTACAATTTGTCACTAAATAACACTGAAATGATAATAAGGCTTTAAGGTAGAATATTGAAAAATTAGGTCTTTTGAATTTTACTTTCACCACAAATTATAGTACATAAATAATAGAAAAAAAAAAAAACGTGAAAGATAGAAATATATTTCAAACTGTGGAAAAGCATTTTTTTTATTATATTTTACCTTTCATCTTTGAACTTAATTAATGAATGGCGTATCAATACTGCCGTATTAATTAATTAATGAATTGTATACTAATACTGTAGTCACTGTACTTATCTTATTGATTACATTATGCAATTTATATTAACAATACTCTAAATTTAAAAGAACAATTGACGCTTAGATGTCCGTCAACTGCAACGATCATTATTTTATAATAATAGAATAAAAAGCAATTTATTTGAATAGCAGCATTATTTTAGATTTCTTAGTAGTATGAATATCTGTGAATAAATTTATCACTGAATGACGACACTAATATTATACTAGTACCAACAAGGGAGGAAAATTACGTTTTTTTTGAGCGGTGTTAAAAACATAAGACGCGCAGTATGCGATTCAATGAGTGATTTTGCCAAGTAGCGTCGACGTCGTTGTTCCAAATTGGGAAGACGCGCAGATGTCTCTCATTCATTGTCGAAGCAATTTACAATATCTCGAATCAAGAATGTTTCTGGCTTGAGTAGCGGCGAGCGCGCGAATAAATTTCGCGAAATGTCTGCCATCGGTGGAGACTTCATTACGCGCGACAGCGGCTTATTAAAAATGCCCGCTGAACTGGTTCTCCCGTCGGATATGATCATGAGCGACGGAATGGAGTGTCGTAATAATAACTGAAAATTATGGCTCGTTGCTCGTTCCAATCTTTACGGTTCACGATGATCGATTGCAGTTCTCTTTTTCTCTCTTCTTTCTTTTTTCACAATTTGCAGCTAGGGATGTGGAGAATCCGGCTTAACGAGAATTACGCTCGATGTGAATTATCATTGTGGAGTGATTTTAAGTTAATTGTGTCGAGTCTCATCGATCTTTCTTTGTATCAATAATTATAAACAGAATCGACACAGCGAGAACACGCGGAATACGAATAATGAGAATGATAAATGAAATAAATAAATAAATAACAGTGAGAAATGAAATAGATGTTTCTGTCACATTTTTCCCTATGCTACAAATATTTTTGGATTAATTAATTAGATCGATTAATTAATTAGATCTCACAATGTGATTTTATTCTATCATACATCTTTGTATTTATGAATATGTTAAAATATTCGTGTATGCAATTTATCAGAGTTTATTAATAAAATGATTAAATGCTTAAAAATTGATTAATAACTTTTTAAATTATTCTACAGCGATTCTGTTGAATCTGAGTGTATCTATATGAGTTTGGATATTTTACACGTTTAATAATCCGTATTTACATATATTAATATATATAGGTACACTTGTAAATTTATATGATGTACGAAATGTATTACAAACGGAAGTACTTATAGAATAGACACATAGAATTGGAAATATCAGCTGTTAGTTTTATAAAAAAAGCTTGTAATTTCTTTTCTGTAAAGAACACTAAGCTAAATATATAAATTTTCTCTTAAATTGTTAAGTTTGATATGAATCAGTGTGAAATGTTAATCGTATAGAATAATTTAGAGACGATAAATAGTAAAGAACAATATTTTTGGTCTTTGTAGAATCCGAAATATATATTTTTTAAAAATAACTATTTAAATAGTGAATAAAATCCCGTTATATCAAATAATTTAATTTCAAAACATATTTTATTCCGCAACAGGTTTTGTAGTGTCCATTTCTGTGCACATTTCTGTTCTTTCATTCCGGATTTTAAAGTTATTTCCACAAATTGCATAAATATATATTTGGGAAAGAAAGATTCAGATAATATAAACTGATGTTCAGAATATTATTCATATTTATTAAAACCACGTTTAAAGGTTTATCGTTTTAACGTAACTAAATTTATTCCAATGCAATTTACAAATAAAGAAATTAACGGAAGAAACGTTAACGCCCGAAAACGTCCAAGTGTCTCATTTTATAGTTTCCTTTGAATGAAAAATAAACCGCCTCGATCAATCGCTGTTTATGAAATTGCAAAATATTGAAATTGCAAATAACAATTTAATTTTTTTAATTAAAAAAGAAATTAAAATTAATATATATTTTTTTAAATTAACAATAGTCAACAATTTAAAAGATTGATTTTGCTGACTACCGAACAATGGGATTTAAATTTATTTTTGATTCTCATAATTCACACGAGCCACTCTTGTGCTGGAATAACGTGCCAAGCACATCGAGAATTTTTTGTTCCAAAATTGCAATATTTTCTCAGTTTTAATTATATTTAAGTATAACCCAGGCGAAACAAATAATAAATTCATTACTTCTCAGCAATTTCTATCCAGTAATATCGTACCGACGATAGTAGAAGAAGAAAAGAAGAAGAAAGCGACAAATTATTGTATACGGTTCGGCCACTCGTTATGGTCCGCGAACCAGTTGAACCGCCAACGCAACACACTTCAACATCTAAATTTTGAAACCTGAGAATTCACTCGCGAGATTTTCTCGTTTCGTTTCGAGGTCGTCGTTTGATACTGAGGCTCATCGATTCTAGCCAAAGGAGGACGAAAAGATCGGCGAAGAAACGCCCTTATACTCTTTTGCCTATACGTGGCACGCGTATGAAAAGTGTGCGGATGCACGTCTTTCAAGTCGCGCGAGAGATCGAGTGAAAAGCACTGAAGGGATCAATGAGGCGGCTACGTGATATTCGAACGAACGTAAGATTTTTCGCGGAATTTCTCGGCCCAGATTTCTTCTGCACTCCGCCCTTCGTTCTCCATTATCCGGTACAGTTTGAACAGCTCGAGCTGTGCGTTGACGTCGCGCCCAGCCGGATACGTGCGGATCCAGAAGCAATAAGGTGTGTACGCGGCCTTATTAAACGCGTCGGGTATCACGTCACGTCCCTCTACTCGCTTTACCATGCGAGATATCGAGTGGATATAACGTATCAACCAGCCAGGTATCGTTATTGACATTCGATCACAATAACTACTTGCAAATTTCCTCGTCGAAAATAGAAGCTCTGGCACGGGCAGAGAGGTATCGCGGAAAAATCAAGCAATCGCCGGCTCGATATCGATCGTGTCCCCTGGTACAGTGGCAGACCAAGACCTCCTCCCTCCCTCCCTCTCTCCCTCTCTCCTTCTCTCTGACGTTCGATCTTGCGTCGTACAGAACAGAGAACTTTCCGCGATTAATCTTTCATCATTTTGTTTGCGACCTGGAGCAATGAATATTAATACACTCGTGGAAACAATGGATTACACGTGAATAAATTACAGCGCCGCCAATAGAGAACGGCGATTTATCATTCGCGTTAAAAGATGTACATTTTTCATGACGAGTCAATAGAGAGAGACGCCGGCGATACGGAGGATTTCGTTTCCTTGACGCGGAGTCTTTCTTTCTTTTTCCTTTTTTTTTTTTCTTTTTTCTTTCTTGTCGTCGGAACGCGTTTCCACTTTGTGAATATAACTCGCCGTGCCCGACAAATGATGAATCTTTTGTCGTTGTACGTGGCTCGGTAGAATTACTTTGTACGTGAAATAGTGAAAATAGGAAATGACACGTTATTTTTTTTTTTTTTTTTTTTGACATTATATTTTGGATAATATTCTGTTAATATAGGGCGGTCGCTGAAAGAATTTTACAAACACATGTTTTTCTAAAATTTCTTATTTCTTATTATTTTATCTAATTTAATTAAAGTTGTTTCTAATTTCTTATTATTTTAATTGGATATTTATGATATATATTATATATATTTATGACTTTTTCAAACTCTTTAGTTTTTCAGTGGCCACCCTATATTTATGAATTTCGTGTAATCTTAATGGCAAATACGTTACTTTTATTAACGCTCGTTATTTTTATTAAAAAATAATTGCACCGTTTGTGATAGAAGGATAAAAGAGTTCATATCTCTCTAATTTACCTAATTTGTTTTTCTTCGGAATATGCTGAATTATAATATTATAATTTTACTTGTCTTATTTATCATACTTATTATAATTTTACTTGTCTTATTTATCAAACTTCGAATTAATTCGAAAGAACAGGAATTCACATAAAACAGGATGTAAAATAATCCAAACTTTAGAATTAAGATTTTAATATTTTAATTACAATTTATTAATATATTAACCTTTAATTATCAGTTGAGATAAGTACATTACATTTATCTAATTTAATTGTCTCTCCTACAATTAAAATTTGCTCCCTCGTTGTTACATATTGTAGAATTTGAATCTTTTTAATTAATTTTAAACTATTAAATTAGTTTTGAATTATTATCATTATATTGGAAGTAAATATTATTATTATCATCATTATGGACAAATGTTTGATTACATTTGGTATGTATATAACATTTCACTACAAACTGATATAATCAATAATAGTACACAGTCGTTTTTCACTAATTGTGATTCCTTCGAATTCATGTGAGAAGGAAATGTGTGTAATCTCTGTAGCCTTTATTGTTCTCAATGAATATATCGATACTGAATTGAACGTAGATAGTTCTACATCAGTGCGGTAATATCACGTTCTCATGGTTTAAAACTAAATATAGCCTGCTGGATGGAGAAATCGATTATACCCACGCTGCCAGTAAATCACGTCTATCGACAGAAGAATCTGGTCCCTCTCGATGCACGGTTCTTTGCCAAAGATAACGTCGTAAGGAAAGTACGCAGGAAGTGTTAATCTTATTAGTCACGTTTTTCTACGTAAAAACCGGTGAAAACCTGTTTCTCTGGTGGACACTATCTTGACATCATTGATCAACTGGAACCAAAGTCTTATTACTGGCAAGAACGAAAGAAAATGAAAAGAAGTACTGTGTCAAAATTGTGCTAAATCGTTTCTCATTGAATAAAAATATTTTAGAATCATGCTTGAGCACAATGCTTAATGTCAAACAGCTAACTGAGCAAGGAGTAAGAGTGTTTTAAATTTTTGAACATATAGCGGGCTTATTAAGTTTATACTATCGATAATCGTTAATTTGACGGATCGAGGTCTAAATTTTGTGAAGTCTGAAGGAAGATATTTAGAACACTTGTCGAAACAATCGATAAAAATTTTCGAACGCTCCTAACTTTTCAACAGAGCATTTTCAGAACTTTATATAAACTTTTTTTACTTAACTTGATCTGATTAACACGAGTTTTGTTCTCACACATATTTTAAATTTTGTAATAAATTTGAATAAAATAGTTTGAGTTTTATGATAAATGTAAATAAAAAATGGTACATATTTTTTGCTTGAACAAATTAAAACAAAACAAAAAATTAAGATAAAAAGAGATTACAATGATGTAAGTGTCGATAATCTGTTAAATGTTGTACATTCCTCCTTCTATTGAGAATCCATTCTAAAGTGTATTTTACATTTATTCATCGATCTTATCAAATCTAAAACGTACAATTTTACATTCTAGAAATGTAGTACAATTTCCTACCATTTATCTCTTGAATGTTTTTATCCATTATTGGAAACAAAAAGGCAATCTTGTTTCTTATTTGTCCAAACATATATTATATCGATCCTAAAGTTAACAAAAGCTTGTAAAAAGCTGACGCGCCATAATGGACTTGCTGCATAAATTATTATAATGTAATGAATCATAATAAATTTAGCGTAATAACGCGGCGTTATAACACGATTATGCATTTAATACGCGTGTCCAAACAGTATCTGAGAAAATTATTGTCTTTTTTTTTCTCAGAATTACATTTCATACGAATGTATTAACAATGCTAATTATTTTACTCAAAATTATCGTACAATGATGGATTGTATTAGTAGTGACGTGTAACATTATACATGCATTATTAAAATATCATTGAACGTTTGTCCGTGATGATAACGATATAATAATTATTTAGTTTTGAAAAATTCAAGCTTCATGAATAGAATAATTATGTACGCGCATCATTATCGACTTATTTAACAAGCCGGCAATACATTCCACGGCGAATTTCCGATCACTCATCACACGTTGTTAATAACCGGACGGTGCTCTAATAGAAAGACAGTCCGTGGCATCTTTCGAGCTCAGAATATTTCATAAATACGTTCAGTCGCATTTTTAAGAGCTATTTTTCACGCGAACGTGTCACCGATGATCGTCCATTATATTTTCACCGAGCGTTCCAGCGCGAGCGTCGTAGAATTTTTTCGGAAATCGACTTCGCAAAAATGCATTCGTCACGGAAAGTGAGGTGACATTGCTCGAAAACGCGCATTTTACTGCACAAAAGAACCGTAAACCGAGCTATGGTGATAAATATCATTCTGTAGGATCTGTTGTTGAACAGTAATTTATTACCACGTATTTTATTCTGCGACATTTGATTACAGTAAATTGCCGTCCGTTTATTCCTAAAATTCATTCCGTTTCATTATAGAAACGAATAACGAGATGTTGCTTTTGGTAGAATAAAAAAATGCAAAAACAAAGCTGAGAATTAAGGAACCTTCTTCTTTTATACTGAAACTTATTAATGACGAAAAATAATTGGAAACGTTGATTGTTAGATTGATGGACGTTTGTATTTTCAATTTATATTTTTATGATACAGTCGAAGGATTTTCAGTTTATGACACACGATGATATAATTTATATTTTTATGATTTTAGTCGAAGGAATTTAATTTGAATAAAAATAGGTTTCATCGATTAAATATCATAAGAAGAGTTTCACTTTGAATAATATTTTGTGCATTATAGCGTTCTTGGTTTTTCGGAATCTTGATGCATGAACTGTTGAGTATGCATGGTGAGAATTAATAAATAATCTAACGAAACGAACATACATAAAAATTTATTTTGAAAAAAATTTAGCAATCACAGTTTCCAAAGATTTGTTCTAGTTTTTCTTGCAACATTCAGTTCATCAATAGCTTTCGATATTTTTTTAAAAAATAATTACGACGTTTTATAAATTGCTACTAAATGGTCTAGAAAATTTGAAGGAATTGTTTGCTAATAAATTTTTAACATATTTCTATTTAAATTCACAATAATACATGTTTAGTTGACAATTTATTATTTTACGAATTGTTAGGTACATTTCCATGGAGAAAGTCCAGATGAGTATTCAGTGAGGTTTAAAATCCATGCTCTGAAATAACCACAACCACAGTAATTAAATATTATTTCAAAAAATTTCTTAATCAGAATAAAAATGTCTGAATTTCATTTTATCTAAGCTTCTCCGAGATCGTTATTGTAAATCTTATGAAATTTTAATACAGGCTTCTGTGGTATTAAAATTTTATCGAAAAGAGAGCGATAAATGAGACTTAAAGAGCTGCTTTCCCACACTATGTAATGTTTTTTACAGCAGATCTAATTTTGCTTGCTTTTAAAGTGTTACCACGTATAGAAAGGGCCATAAAAAGACGTTTAATTTTACGTGCAGTCTTGCGAATTGATTTTTTAACGCTAGAACCATCGACGACTAAAGCATAAACCTTTGTATTAGGAAACTTAAATTGGAAGAAGTAGAAAAAATTTACAATAAAGGATTTTATTTGTATTTCTAAATCTATCTATAAAATTTCTACGAAAATTCACTCAATTCCAATTAAATAATACACTTCCGAATTTACAAATCTTGAAGTAATTTCGGTCTTTGATTGTCTTGAAGGCGTGCGTAGATAGATTTTATTTATTCCTTTTGAAAATCAAATTTTCATCGATTTTAATCGATTTTGTCGAGCTACAAATTTACTTGGTAATCTTGCTAATCGTGGAAAGTTTTTTGCTGACTCGTTGCAATCTGTAATGACTCTCTCGAGCTTGAACTTAGTTACTTAGTATTGTTCAGAGGTGTGTTAAATGAGGCAAAAAAAAAAAAGAAAAAAATAAAAAAGAAAAACTTAAATATATAACGTCTCATTCTCTAATAATTTCCGCTCATCTGTCTTTTCATTTGCTTTTGTAATAAATTTTTGAAATTGTAAAGAGACTTTATGGTCACTCTGTATATAAAAGCGATTATTGAAATTTCGCTAATGCGATTTATCCTATCCTTTATCCTGCCGCCTCTGGTACACCGTGCATTAGTCAACAGCGTTAGCTATATAATACGTACGTGGAGAATTGATACAGCCGCGTCGTGCACGCGTTCGATGAACGTTGCTATTTACACGCGTCGCGGCTGCGCGTGAAAATCATTATTACACGTGGGTTATAGAAATCTGCCACGCGACAAATTGATGCCTGGCACCGGTATAAAATTGATACGCTCGGGCTATACGCTCAACAAGCAATCGATACGATGATAATTTGTTACGAGTTTGGTTTAGAGGTTACCGACCAAAGCTGAACGCAAGAGGGAAAGTTCAAGGCGGATTGAGTTCGTCGTTCAGTTCCTTCGTTGCGAAAGTAGGTACAGTCGTTTAGTTTCAGGTATTTGGGACACGGAAGAATCTTGTTAACCCTTTCAGCGTTTATGTCGAGTGTACTCGTCACGAAAGGATAGAATTTTTTTGTTTATAACGTCGAGTATATTGGTCTTGTAGGGAAAATTCGCGTTTGCTATTTATTATAAAGTTTAAGTGAAAGAATTATATACATTTGTAACTTTAGCACATTTTAGAATATTTAGCACAATTTTAAAGTTTATCTCTAATCATTTTAATTTTGCAAATGACTTTTTATTTCTTTTTATGAATCGAAACGAAAATTGAAGTCCTGTTCTCCACATTATGAATTTCTAATTGGAATAATTTTCAATAAATAAAATGACAAGTTTTGTAAATGCCGTAAATACCAAAAAAATTAAAAATTTTGCAAAGAAACACCAAAAAATTTATCATTTTGTTATAATTATAATAATTGTTAATTTTATAATATTGTTAAATATTATTAATTAACTATATTATAATATTATAATTAAATATAATTATTAAATATACTTATTCTAATTAAATATTATAATATTGTTGAAAACTACGCGCTTGCTATCGTTACGTTAAAGCTATTCGAGGGGCTTTTGTTCTGAACGTTGAATTGGCTCACAGTCATTCACCAGGTATAGTTTTGATTGGAGTGATTATTTAAATCGAGCCATGGTAGCCTCAGTGAACATATGCATATTCGATTGCTATTCTGTTAGAGTGGTTTGTACGAGAGTGATTCAATAATTGTGCAATGATACTTTCTTTATGTAATGGTTGTGGCATTAAATGCTTATGCATCGGCATCATGCTTATATGCATGTTGATCTTCATTTATCACGGATTTCAACAGATCAGCTTAGTTCTTTTTTCTTTTCTTTTTTTTGCTCGTTATGACAGTAATGATCGTAATGCTTACGTTTGCATCCAAAAAAGAGTGATGGTTATTCCATTTTTGTGCTCTAAAGGGATACAAGGGGGCTGAAGAACTCTCCAGCAGAATAATACTTTTTCCTCAGCCTAATGTACATAAGTGAAAAACAGTCGAGTTTAAAAATGATCGCAAAGAATTACATGAAGCGGTGCTCGCATAATACGTTTTTTTAGTTGGTAGAAAACAATTTCTTTTCTAGAAATACAAAACAACTTGCATGAAGATGAATTGACACAAGCAAGAGGAAAATATATCGAAAAATAGCGTTGCTGTAAGAACTCGATTGTTCAAAAATCTTTATATATCTTATACTAATTAGTAAGTCGTCTTTATGTAAAATTATTTCAATGCTTATAGTCGATATCTCAGAATGAACGATACAATCCTTGAATTGCATTAATTGATAATTCTGCGAGCAAAGATAAATTGGGAACGTGAAATGAAATATATTTACTCTGGAGAAAGAAATTTGATTAAAATTGTCGAATATTCATTTACGCTTGATTAATAAATGATATAGTCCATCAATTGCATTCAGTTGACAACAGTTGACTGTTGACAATTACTTTTGCAGATGGGTAAACTTTATCATTTAATTGATCTCCATTGTCGAAACTACGTGTTGGATAATCAATTTGTACATCAAACGCATTTAGTTGAATGCTAGCTGATTGCACGTGTATTTGACAAATTTTCAAACTTGATTTTCTCGAAAACAAAGGCCCGATCGAACAAATTTTGCTCGTTTCACTCATCTTTGCTTTCATTTGATTTTATTATTCATCGTGATATAATTTACATTGTTGTAATATTTTTCATACAAACGTATAAATGATAGTTGCAATATCACAGACTAATTTGCATAATCACAGACTACAACAAATCTGGTTTAAATTTTTCGAATCCACGTAGTCGATTAATCAAATTCATTTATGAATTCATAGTGAATTGACAAAAATTGTTATTCGATCAAATTTGTTTGTCAGCGCCTAGTTTGATCAAAATTGTTGCTTGATCAAGTACGTTTATGAAAACATAGTTCACCGATCAAAATTGTTACTTGACCAAATTTACTATGACTACATATTTAATTGACCAAAATTGTTATATGTTCAAATTATTCATACCAAAAACAATTATTAAGAAATAAAAACTTGTTTTGTGATCTCCTTGTTTTCATATTTAATCTTATGTAAAAGTTCATTACGAGAGCATAGATATTGTTTCTTTGAAATTTATAAATGCTTCTAGTTAATACTATAAATAAGAAAGCTAAGCAAATTTATTAGTCAGAATTTTTACAGTCATAGAATCCATATTGCACTATGCGAATAAATGTGTTTTAATGATGCATAAACAGGTTTATGAAACTGTAGTGGATTTCATGAATGAAATAGTGTCTCGTGTTTAAAATTGTATCAACATATTTTGAAATGAAGATAAATAGAGACATAAGTAGTAGAAGCATGTTCTATCTCGTATGAAAGACAAGGACAGTATAGATATAAGAATACAATATTTTTCCTTTTTTTCTTTTACATGATAGATTTTACAAAATTAAAGCTAAAATATTCCCTAAACCAATAGCTTTTCGACTCTTCTTTTGTAGGAAATTGTCAGATGAATCGATTAACGCGTTCAAAATTATATGGCAACATTTAAAAAAAAAAAGCAGTTGATGTTGAAATTTCACCCACGATTTCACCTACGAAGAAACAAACTCGAAAACCACGAGTTTAATTAACCTTTAATTAACTTGATGTACGATTTTCTTCGCTACTTTTTGAGTAACATGTAATCAATTCGAGATTCGCCGCGAGGAAATTGCATGGTCGAACTTTAAGTTCATAAGTTCTCAAACACTTGGAAAACTCAGTTAAAATACTGAATTAACAACGGTAATACAATTATTTCTTAATAAAATTAATAACTGTAACAGAAGGAACAGACATTTTTTGTGAAAACATGTTCTTGATAGATTTAATATCTTACGTGATATTTCGATTTTATGGGATTAAAAAAAATGAAAAAATAAAAAAAACGTATACGCCGTTGGTTTAGCTCGACAAAGAAGAAATTGGCTCAAACGAAAGAATTTTAGTGACGATACAATTACGAGTTCATTGTTCAGCGGCCAGTTTAACTGAAGCGGGGGAAAAGGAAACGAGAGAGTAAATGCGATTATTAACAATGAAATATCCGCTTTAATTGAAAGAAACGCGGTAATACACAAGAGAATAGTTAACTACGTTAAACAGCTTCGTATAAATTAATCTTTTTACGAACGAGGGAATATGATAATCATCGTAAAGCCATTTAATCCTGGCCAATTTATTGCAAATGAATTTCAGCATGTGTCGCCCTGCCTAAATGCAAAAGTTCGAAAATAATTCCTATAAATATTAATATCCAGAAAAATGAAGAGAGAACACTGAACCATGAAAATTGATTAAATGCTTCGTGATGTCGTATCCATCTTGTTTGTAAAAGTAAAAATTACTTCAGTCACGTTGCAACAATATCATTTTCACATATAGAACGATGATTTTTCAGTATGTTTAACTTTCAAATGGTATAATCAATTGTACTACGGTAATTTATATTTGAGTATTAAAATTTCTATCTATTATTTAATTTCACTTTGTATTTTACATTATACAGTGTACATTTTTACGTTACATATACTGCATTATACATTATATATAATACTTTATACATTGTGTTATGTATTATACAATGTAAGATCATATAGCTTGTATATTACAGAATTATTTAGATTATAGGACTTGTTAATAAAATTAAATAATTAAATAATTAAATAATTTGAACTCCAAATTATTATGGTTCTCAATTTTTAATGATACTACTATAATTAATAATTAAGTCACTTTATTAAGTTATCGATAATTGCGGATTTCTGTGTGTTTGTAGGAAATTAAAAAATGCACATATAACATGCAAAAGTTTAAAACAAATTATTTAGTATAACATATAGTAGATACATGAAACAAATTTCTGTTTAGATTCAATTTATTTAGTTACGTTGATGAAAGTTTTAGAATGCGTAAAAGTTCCACAATTTAGTCATTAAGTATTGCTCACAGTTGTAAAAACATCTACATTTTGTCGTGAATAACAATTCAATCTCATTTACAACAAATTAATAATGACGAAACTCGCTTCACTTCGAAGTTATGTATATTCAGTTTGTTCGCCTTACCAATTGGAGAAAGATAACGTTGAATAATGAACATTATGAACATCCATTTTCGTGGCAGGCTCTCTTGATGTTTGATAAGGATCATTTTCTAGCAGCAGTGCTTTTAAAGCATCGTTATCTACTGAAGAATTAGGTTTACCGCACAGATCATTTCACAGAGAAAAATAACCCAGAACGGAGTTTTACAAACCATCGCTGTATTTTTCTTTCGTTAACTGTACTATCGACAATACTTTTGTTTAGACTACGGATAGTTGCATTATCATTATTCCCAAGTTTGAATTCGTATAATAAAAATTTTACCAATGAATGGTTACATCTACAACAAATTTCAGAAAATGGTTGAAAACAACAGATGATCTTGAAGAAAAGATTTTCGAACATAATGTAATCCACAATTATGTTATGACTCTCATAACATTTAGAATACGTAGTCAAAAACCAATATTTTATGTTCATAAATATGTTGTAGAAAATTTGCTATGAATTACTTTTAAGAAGTATATAATTGTTACTAAACTGTGAACACAGTTAAAGTAATGAAGCTCAAGCAAAAACTTGTTTCCAAATTACTCTACTTTCGATATTTTTATATATATTTTATATATTTCTGTATAACAGATGTTTTTCTGCATTTTTACATTTTTAAATTTCCCACCAGTCCAGAAAAGTCGACAGTCTAATTATTGCGATTTATAATTTGCAGTAGCTATTATTTGAAATATTAAAATTTTGTTAAATACAAAATATTTACAAAAATATTATTGAATTATTTTTTATCCTAAGTAATTTATTATTTGAAATATTATTTACGAATTGAACTTTTAATTTCTTAACGATTTATTTTGTCAATATATCTCCAAATACATCTTCCACTCTCATTAAAACTACAAATAGCAATAAATTTAAATTTATCCGTTCAAAATAAAACACAGTCAACCTTCTGTGAATTAGAACGTGTTTAATGCAACATGTGCTTTGGTTTTTTTCTTTTTGGACGTTCTTCAATGATACGAAATGGCTTTGATGTTGCATCGATCAGTGAATCATGATCAATGAATATAAAAGCGATTACCAAATCTCCTTTAATGCAATGTTTTTGTTAGTTTTTCACTTTGCTGGTTCTGTGGTTCTGATCACACAAATTTCGGCCGATCAATTGTCCCATATTTTTCACTGAACTTTTTGCTGTTAATAATTATTTTCGTAGCGATGACGTAATCGAATCGTTTTCCATAGAGGTTTCATTATTTTTCAGCTTATCAGTTTGCAGCTATCTCAGACGATTAAGAATAAAAATATCGTTTTTAAATAATAACACACAATAATAATAAAAATATAATTTATACGATTTTTACGTTAAAGAATATCTCAAGTTTGTACAAAATCTGAAAACATATATTCTGTGTTAAACATCTTTCTAAAACATCATAAATTCCTTTTGTTTTTCGAAATAAGATTGGAATATGTGAGAATTTGAACATCGTATCATTATTTAATATATAATAATATATTATTTAACATGTGTACTATTTTATATATTATATAAATATATTTTATTTTATAATATATTGTAAAATAAAATAAAAACGTAATATATTACACTCTGTTAATATAGCGGTATCATGTCTTTTTGTCTGCTTTAATCTGTATTTGCGGTACAACACGATGTTTGCAAAATGTACAGAGTCCCACTTTCACTTTTGTTTATCTCAACTCTCGCTCTCTTGCTCATTATCAGATCCCACGAACGGCCAACCTTGGACAAGACTAATTAGTGTAATTTGAAATATGCACATTACACGATTCGTGTTCCAGTCACACCCAGCATTCACGTTAATTTGTACAGACGTACAATGTTCAGCCAAGTAGGAGTTTAATGTCGCGTCTTTCTCACGTAAACTCGCCCTTCACACCTGCTTTATCAATTTTATTTTCGACGTATTTTATTTCAAAAATTTTATCCGATAATTTTCAAACGACATTAACGAACAAGAAAGAAAGTAAACAAGTTACACAATTTACTCGATAATTTAATAATTAATTAATGTGAAAACAGTCTTTCGTAACTTAATATAAAATTGAACTAGATAAAAATTGTATATTATTAATGTAGCAAATACAATTGAATTTGATCTTTACTCGACATTCGCAATAAAAAATATTAACGTCTGTAAGATCTTGGATAATAGTTTTATAAATTTCAATATTTATAATACTTAAAACTTTTATACCATTACATAAAAAACAGGGAAGAAGGATACGGAACGCGCTTGAATTAATTATATTTTAGTCGGTTTTAGTCGCTTTTAAAGCTATATCAGGAAATATTAAATCCATGTCAGGACATAAGCAATAATAACTTTATAAAGTTATTAACCCGTTGCGCTGGCAACTGGTTCGCGGACCATAACGAGTGACCGAACCGACGTGTACAATAATTTTTCGCTTTCTTTTTCTTTTGAACTCGTCGGTACGATATCATTGGATAGAAATGATTAAGAAGTAACAAACTTGTCATTCGTTTTGTCTGGGTAACATTTAAATGTACTTAAAACTGAGAAAATGTTGCAATTTGGGACAAAAAATTCTCGACTTGCCTCGTTTCAGCGCAAGAGGTTAATACACACGCGACAGTAAAACAAAAGGAATAATAGCAACGCGAGATAATCGATAATTAATCTATCTCAAACAATCTAAAATAAAAAAATTCCTATCTAAAAGAATCCATTAATCAAATCGGCCTACGGGGCCAAGACAAATTTCAAAATACCGCGTCACCGCGATAATCCGAGTGGCAATTTCAGCGCGTAGCTACGACATCGATATTAACGAAAACACGGCGCGGACACTGATTCGGGGGGTTAATCGCGATCGATTGCGATTGATTTGTTATTCGCGCCGGTGTTTCCGCTGTGCGGGCCTATGCGATATCTTGGTCGACACGAAACGCCACGGAAACTCGATTGCATCGACACCGTCAATCAACCGGTCTGGAGCACGGGTAAAAATGCGATTGTTGAAACTTGGCTAACGTAATTTCAGCAGCGCGATACCTCGCCGCCCGTCATTTGCACTTCAATTACGCGTCAATGTAGGCACCGCCATAAAGGAGATAATAACGGACGGTTATCGCGAAAGGATACCACGGCGTCGGTGTAAAGCGAGCGCACCGCACGACAAGTTCTGCGTAAACGTACAAAAAAAAAAGTGGAAATATGAAGAGACATGCATTAAATAATACATATTCATGCGTTTCTTTAGCCAGCTCGAACGCGAGAACGAAGCTCTCGACGCTGAATTAAACATGGCGCCGCCATTTTCGCGGCCGCGTGTCACCAAGATGGCGCGAAAATATCATCCTCGGTCGGAGGGATTCTGATTTCCGCTTTCCGTTCTTTCTTCGTCGCTGGCGAACGTTCGCCGCGTCGGCTGTACGCTAGTAGGAGCGTAATTGATGGGAGAATTGCGTGTGAATTAACGAAAAGAAATTATAATCTCTGGAGAATTAAATGTAATTAAAATTGCGAATTGCAAACCGAGGGTAATAATTAATTTAAAATTGCTGCTTGTTAGTGGTTCAAGGAGCATGTTTCCAATACAGGCGTTGCGTTGTACAGCGTTCCCTTTCGTTTAACAGCTGTCCACGTTCTTTGCGATGAGGAAAAGTTCATTTCGTTGATTTATAAGGTAATGCAGTCATTGGTTTGTATGCATATTTTACAAACGTGTGTAAAGCTACAATAAGTTTAAGAAGAAGTTGAACAGAAATGTAGAATTGTTTTTTTACATATCTTTTGTGGTATAATTTTAGTAGATGTACAAAGTATATATATATATATATAGTATATATACACATATACACAAATATAAATATAGTATATGTATGTAGACATATATTTTATATTTCTTTTATTAATGTGTACGTAGATTTTTTCTTGCCAATTATTCATGTAAATAAGCTTCTTATTGGAGACTCTGTTTTCTGAAAGTAATTTGGCATTCAATGAATTCGAAGAAATAAAGAGATTTTATTTACTTTTGTTAGTTTTAATTAATTTTTTCGCGGAATTATTTTTCTGATCGCGTAGAAAGTTATCTGCGCAACTGCTGCATAATTTTGCTCACAACTTCTGTAGAAATATCGCAATTTGCAGCAATTTTTTTCCATTTGGTATTCTAGGTTAATTGCGTCAATTAATTTATTTATTCGTTTATTATAAATACGTAGCCTTTCTTCAATATAAATGATTCTCAGCGATATAAAGAATTAAAAATAATTCTTATTCTGGTATCTTTTACTTTTCTTACTTTATTTTTTATTATTGTCACGCTATACAGATAATATTCTCGGAACCGAGTAAAAAAATGATATAAAAATTTTTTTGAATATTACTGATGTAGCTTATTATACGTAATACTGAAACGAGTTGGAAATTAAATATCATGTTTTAATGAGAAAAAAATGCAGGATATTGTACAAAAGTATAAATCAATGAAATTTATTATTTCAACGGTATTAATTTCTACGCTAAAGTATTTTCTATAATAAGCCTATTATATGTAATATTTTTTTATTTTGAAAATTAAATATCATAGTTTGGTGAGAAGAAAATGTAGGATATTGTACAAAAGTATAAATCAATGAAATTTATTATTTCAAATTTATTATTTCAACGGTATTAATTTCTACGCTAAAGTATTTTCTGTAATAAGCCTATTATATGTAATATTTTTTTATTTTGAAAATTAAATATCATAGTTTGGTGAGAAGAAAATGTAGAATATTGTACAAAAGTATAAATCAATGAAATTTATTATTTCAACGGTATTAATTTCTACGCTAGAGTTTAATAAGCCTATTATATGTAATATTTTTTTATATCTGTTATTTAAGAAATAATTTATTTAATGCAGATTTCATGAAAATTTGCAACAACGGTAATAATAAATAATCGAGTATCATATGCAACGAGGACAAACAATGTGGGAATTAATTGCACTACTAATACAATGTTACCGATCGGCATTCACGATAATAATTAACGAAGATATATACGATAATAATTAATGGTAAAATGTACATATATATTACGTAGCAATAAAGATACGTGGAATTCGATAAATTTGATTTATTAAACAAAACATATTAATATTCACATTTTAAGTTAGACATCATATTTTTCTATCATAATTGAATCAATAACAATGAATACGAAATACGGAAAGATTAATGTAAATTTAATATATGTATAATTATCATAAGTTAGTGTTCCTTTTGTTTCAGAATAACGCGTCAGATTTATTTATTTCAAAAATGTAAAAAAGCTTCTCCTTTCCGCGTTACTGTTTCTTCAATATTCGTACCTGACGTTTCCTTTCTCCTTTTCTTTTTTTCAATCTCTACATCGTGACGCATTAATACGCGGCGGATAGCATATACAATGTAATTAAATTTTAATGAGACTTCTTCATCAGGCAGAGCTTCCGTTTTCCGTTTCCAGAAATAGGCCAGCCAAATAATTTTGCGCGAAATTGATAGGCAGAGGAACGAGTTAACTCCACCACGCTAATAATTTCCGTAAGCTCGCGAAGATAGAATTTGTGGAATAAAGTTGTGTTGCCCGGAAATACGGCGCTACCTTAAAACCTACGTATACACCCACGCACATACACATACTCGCTCGAACATTATTCCCAAAACAGAGAAACGCGGAACGAACTTATCTCGTTGACGAACAATTTCTTCTCCCTCAATTAACCAAGAAATGATACGAAATAACGCGCTGTGCTCGCGAATTCGCGTCTCGCTCTGTGAATCCCTCGACCTTATTCCGCTTACCTCGAATAGGAACGAACCGAATTATCAAAGTATCAAAGAATGAAACTCGCGAGTGTACAGAGTGTCCACCAAGTCTCTTTACAATTTCAAAAATTTATTACGAAGGCAAATGGAAAGACAGATAAGAGGAAATTATTATAAAATAAAACGTATATATTTAAGTTTTCTTTTTTTTTTTTTTTTTTGCCTCATTTAAT